>NC_091561.1:38079580-38089886 GCF_042767895.1 Penaeus vannamei
CCTTATCTTAACGGTAATTTCCTCTATGTAGAGAGTAAGGTTAAACGTCTGGAGTTTGTGTATATTCCCCCATTCGCTGTTTTAAATAACTTGCTAAATGGAGTTACTACTGTTCTACTGATAAGGGAAATCATGTTGTTTATCCCACGAGAAAGTCGGTGGCGTGAGTGTGTAAGTCGGAACCGCCACTCTCTTGCTAAATCCGTGAGAAAAAGAATAACTCACAGAAGCAATGACGGAGAGAGAATCAGTGCTACTTATTAATGTTATTTTTCTTCCTTTCTCTTATTTTTTCCCTTTATTCTTTCCTCTTGTTTTACTTTTTCTTTTTCGTATTTTTTTTTCTTCGTCTTATTTTTCTTTCAGTTCAGGGAATGTTATTCAAATCTCCGTTAAAAGATCTTAAGATATTATTTCCTGAATTTCCTTTGTTTAGCGAACCGGTTCAACTGCTGCACCGAACGCGCTTGAGTGACGATTTTGCCAAAAAAACGCCAACTTTTTTTGCCACGTTTTCCTCTAACTCCGTTTTCTCTGAAATTTTAATATTTTATTACAATTTAATGTGCGTCGTCGCTTTATATAAATTCAATCTAGACGAAGGTAGAAAGCATAACACAACTTTTTCATCCAAAACTTGTATATTATGTATATCATAACTTGAGCGGACCCGTCGCAGATTCCAAGCGCATACGAAAGCACCTATAACCCATTGAGAATGTGTGAGTGTTGGGTTTTCATTGCTAGTAAGCAGCTATTCTTAGAAAGGTCCGTCACGCCGTGGGCCAAGACCTTCCTAGAAGCTGTGTAGGCCAATGCTTTGCCGGGAAACTATTTTTTTCTCTCTCTGATTCCCTAGTGATTATTTATTTTCTTGGATATCATTTTTTGTCGTTTTCCCCTCGCTCACTCGTTTTATCTCAAGGTTGCTGTCGCCCGAGCTTCACGCCCTTGTTCACAGGACATTGAACAGACACGTAAGGTAAACTGAACAACGGGGGAGCTGAAAAGTGGTGAAAAGTTGTTCCCAAAAGAGCAGTATTGCCCAAAGTGGGTTGATGATGACTTAATAAATGTAGGAGGGATTGCGATGCACTGCTGTGAGGTTAGACAGTAGTGTTGCATCAGTGTAAGTGTGTGTTACGTTAGACTGGGTCTGTTGGCGGGCCGTTAAAGCACACGGCAACCATCATTTGTGATAACCGACTTCCTGAAAATGGCGCCGACGAAACAGCTGATCTGAGAGTTGCTCAATTCGAAAAAAAACGGGCGAATGTTTACGTGACTATATATACGACTTTCGGCAGATGACTTGAGCGTTGCACCGATGACAGCCCGAGTTGCATGGGTGTGAAAGCAAGGCTGCGTAGCAAATCATGGGGGAGAGAGGTGACGTCAGCACGCTCGTAGCTGACGTGCAGTAGGGTCGCGGGGTCATGCGAGGCACCATCGAGGCGGAAGCACCGTACTACGGTATTTTATGGATCCGTTCTACCGCGTTCGTGAAATCCCAGTACATCCGTCTCCTACTGCGTTCGTGTAGTAACATTCATTCGCTCACTGCTAAAATTCGAGAACATTATCGTACAGCAGATTTCTAAATCCTAGTGTATCCAAGTACTGCTACGTCCTTGAATCCAAGTACATATTCCATATACGTTCCCGCAGTAAAACACTCTCGAATCCACGAGCATTCACACACTAGGGCGTTCGCGAATCCACTCACATTTCCCAGACTACACCGTTCGCGAATCCGCATACTTCTAATCCAAGATGATTCGACAAAGGAAAACACTTTCGATCTCCCTATACCCACTCCTCCATCGCATTTCACAGACAATACGTATCTCAGCTTGTCAAATAAAATGCGCGCTGTGACGTTAGAAGCGACGCGAGAAAGTTGTCAACCTACAAGTGAGGGTAAAAACTTTCAGAATATTGCACACCAACGTCCCCAAAGCCGCTGATGACGTCACCATGCGAGTTGACATAATACTGATAAGGGTTCTTATTCTTCAATGATCATTATTCTTTTACGTTGACTCCATACATGGTTAATTATTATGATAAGTCACTGGTAGCTATCATATTGATATTGGTGTTGATGATAATAATAATATTGAAGATGAAAATAATAATGATAATAATGATCCTATGGGCAATAATAACAATCATCATCATGAGTATAGTAAAGATAATGATAATCACTACAGCACTGGTTAACAATAATAAAGGAAATTTTATCACAATCACGTTTTGTAATCCCAATTCCTACTTTTTTTTTTGAAGAAAACATAAACAAGAAAAAGACTCTATTGCGCTCCCCTCCCCCGTTTTTAGATTAAAAAACTAACAACTATTTCTTCCAATTAAATCATTTTCTCCATTTAATACCCTCTGCCATTCATGACTAGATTCTCATTAATTAAATTGCTGGCTCTCTCCGTCGTGAATGAGTTGTATTGAGGTCTTGTTTACAATTGAGGGAATTCGATGACTATTGTTGTTATTGATTGTTGTGGTTGTTATCCTTGTTGTTTCTGTTGTATTAATTGGAAATATCATTATCATTACTGATGTTGTTACTAGTATTAGTATCATTGTTACTGTTAACATCAGTTTCATCATCAGTAGCATCATCACCATTATCATCATCATCATTATCATCATCACCATCATCATCCTCAGTAGCATCATCATTATCATCATCAGTAGCATCAACATTCTCTTCATCAGAACATAAATCATTATCATCATTATCCTACAACTACTGCAGTTATTTCTACGACTCTAATGGCTATTATTGATATCATTCACGTCATCACCATCATCAGCTTATGGCCATCAGCATTACCATAACTGTTTCACCATCGTTGCCACCGTTATCACCACTGCAATCACTAAAATCCAGTATCAAAATCCCTGATTAATATTAAACTAAATTAAAATCCGTTTCTTGGGATTAATCGCTTGAGTTCGGTTAATAAGATGATAACGAGAATGGTAATAATGACAATAACAATGGTGATAACAGTTATAATAAGGTGACAATACCAAGACCTTTTAAAAATTGGGGTCTTCGTGTTCTTGAAAATATCCTGAAAAATATGAAAATATTCTGAAATTTGTCTGTTTTTATTTTTCTAGATTTTTTCTTCTTTATTTTTCTTCGTGTTTTACTGAGGGTAATGGTGATGATGATGTTGTAAAGGTGACGGTGATTGCAAAATTATTACAGGGATGATGATGATGATAACGGAATGATGATTATAGAAATGATGATGGCGATGATAGAATGATACTTATGGAAATGATGATAACACTGCTTTACGATATAGTGAGAGCCATAATTCTGCTTCTGACAGTGGTAATGGTGATAATATCTGAAGTAATGTAAACTATGTCAAAACACACTCCTTCAATTTAAGTTTATGTAACGATCGAATTTTGAAAACCGAAAATATAATCAAACAATCTATCTTTAAACAAGAGTTCCGTAAAAGCATCATTGTCAATTTAGAAAATATCTACTAATTAACTTTCTTTGTAGGTTATAGAAAGCATCTAATATTCGTGGCGATTCTAACAGTCGTTATAAATGCTGTTCACGGTGATAATAATCGAGATAATTACCAAGCGTGAAAAAAATGATCCAATATTCAATTTTGATCAAAGTTTAATGACAGTATTATCTTAATCATTATCATCATTATTACATCATAAGATAATTTGTCGATCATCATAATTGATATGATGACTTTTGTTGTTATCTTTACTGATTATCGCAGTTATTATCACTAATATTATTATCATTATCATTGATATCATAAGTATGTACACCATTAATATCTTTCATCGTTACTATTATAACATTATTATCATTATCATCAAAATATTCATCATTTCATTCATCACTATTATCATCACCATACCATTCCCATCATACGTATACTCTTATAATTTGTAAAACATAAACATATAGCAATGCCTTTTTTCTCAATTATATTTCTCTCCCAAATATCAAACCTCAGCTGGATAAAAAAAGAAAATAAATAAATAAATAAATAAATAACTACACGTCACATGCTAATATCTAGCCTCCACCCGATTAAATTGTTGCATTATGATATCTTCTTCATTTTCTTTATCTTTTTTGCCTTCAAAGGAAGATCGATAACTTGCGATAAGATAAGATAAGCGAGCCGGCAGGTGCGGCACCCCTCGCGCCGTTGTAAATACAAAGAAAATCATAAGCGTTATTTTTTCTTCATCGAAAGATTTGTGGATCATAATATTCGCAATCTTAATCGTAATCGTAAGAATGAAGTGTCAATATTAATATGAAAAACAATGAGCGTTATTTTTCCTTCATTTTTAGTGTTCGAAAGATTTGTGGATCATAATATTCGCAATCTTAATCGTAATCGCAAGAATGAAGTGTCAATATAAATGAAAAACAAGGCTGGTTGTAGTTATGTAATGAGGATGATGATTAACATTATGATGATAATAGTAGTACTAACAAAAATAATAACTGTAAGAGTAAGAACAATAACAACAATGATGATAATAATAATAAAAATGATAATAATATTGATGATAATGAAATTAATGATAATAAAGGTAATTGAAATACTTGTAATGATGATAATAACAGTAATAGTAGAAACGATACAAGTGGTATTTATTATTGTTGTTATCATTATTATGCTAATGACAATAGTAATAATAGTAATAGTAATCATACCAATATGAACAGTAACAATAATAATAGCAATGTTGATAATGATAATACCAACAAAATAATGATAATAACGATAATAATAATAATAATAATAATAATAATAATAATAATAATAATAATGATAATAATAATAATAATAATAATGATAATAACAAAAAATGATAATGATAATGACAATAATGATGATGATTATGATAATAATGATAATAACAAATATAGTAATGATGATAAGAATGGTAATAATGAAAATAATGTTAATAATGATGATAACAAAATAATAATAGCAATGATGATAATAGTGATAATGTTGATGACAGTGATAATAATTGAAAGTGAAGATAATGATTATGATGATGATGATGATAATAATAATGGCAATGATAGCAACGACAATAATATTATTAATAATCATAAGACTAATGATAATGATAATAATGATAATAATAATGATAATGATAATAATGATAATGATAATAATGATAGTGATAATAATGATAATGATAATAATGATAATGATAATAATGAAAATGATAATCATAACCATAATGAAAAGTAACACTAATAATAATGATATTAATTATAATGACGATGATAATGATGGCAAACGACAAAAACAATAACAAGAAGGTTAATAATGATGAAAATAGATAATAATAATGACTGATGATAATGATGATGATGATAATGACAATAGCGATAATGGTGATGGTAATACTGACAAAAATAACAACAAACAGTGATAATAATACTGATAATAATCCTAATGATGAAGATGATAATGATAATAACAATGATGATAATAGTAGTAATGATAATGATGATGATGATGATAATTATTATGAAAATAGTGATAATGATGATGATAATAAAAACGATAGTAATAACAAAGATGACAATAGTAGTAATGATGATAACAATAATACAATGACAATGATAACAACAATGACAATAATAAAGATAACGATAGTAACAATGATAATCTTAATTACAATGATAATGATAAGTGATGGCAATAATGATAATGATAATAATGATGATAAAAATGATAGGTATGGCAACAGCAATAACAATAATACTAATGAGACTAATAATGTTAGTGATAATGATAATGACAAAAATAAAAATGATAATGACAATAATGATAATGATAAAACAATGGTAATAACAACAACAACAATAATGATAGTAATGATGATAATAATGATGATAATGATTATGGCAATAATTAATATAACTATCATGATTTTATGATGATAACAATATAAAAATGTTAATGATAATAATAATTGAAATGATAATGAAGATAATAACCCTAATAATGATAAGAATTATGATGATAATAACAACAATAACGATGATGATAATAACGATGGTAATCATGATAACAATAATAATGATAATGATTGTTATGATCATTATTATTATCATTATTGTTGTAATTATCATTATCATTATTATAACAATGATAATGATGATGATAATGATTTATAAACATATTAACAGTAATAGAAATAATAATAATGATGATAATGATAATAATAATGATAATGATGATGATAATAATGATAATGATAACATTGATAATGACAATAATAGTGATAAGAATCTATAAAGATATGAAAAATAATAGTAATAATGATAATAATGATAATAATAATAACAGTAACAATGATTATAATGATTGTGAGAATCATAATGATGATGTTACCGATACTGATAATAATAATAGTAATGGTGATAACAAAGATGAAAATGATAGTAATAAGGGTAATAATTGTAACAATAATTATGATAATAATGGTGATGGTAATGACAATAATGATATGGTAAAAACAAGTGACGATTTAAATTATGATAATACAGTGATAAAGAGCATAAGAAATAATTATTTAACGATTTTGATGCTCATGAATATCATTATTACTTTTATCATCAATACATTTCATATCTAACGATAGTGACTATAGTTATCATAATTACGACTATCATTATTACCATCATTATCATTATCATTGTTATTACAATGCTTTGGTAACAGCAATTTCGATGTAAGTAGAAGCAACATTATTTGTAATGATCGCAATAGTCCCATTATCATAGGAAATGAGAAAAGTGATAAGAGAGAAAATGGTGAACAGGAGAAGATATTAAAAAAGAGAAATAAAAACAAAAATAAGAGCATTTTTTAAAAAAACGGGGAAGGAGACAAATGAAAGAAATACAACAAATGAGAAGAGAGAGGGAACGAGACCTAAAAATCCTTCTACCTGATCTTTCTTCAAAAGTGGCGCTCATTTTGTCCATCATTTTGTCCCATGACGTCACTCTCTCTTCCTGGCTCGCTGCTACAAGAGACTGAATGACTAATATCAAACAGCATTGGATACCCCATACTTCAACGAACTCCTCTATACGGCGAGTGGAGAAGAGCGTTGGATTTCGATAAGAGGATCGCGATCGTCACTTGTTCTCGCCAGTGTGACGTCAGTTTCCTCCGTCTATTGTAAGCGAATGAAAGAGGTTTTCTCCGAGTTCTGTCACAGCGGAGATGGACACTGAACCACTTTTGGACGATAGTCTAGATTCAGTTGAGGTAGAGTGTGTCTGACACGTTGCTTTCTAGTTCTTAGGTGATGTCTGATGTACCTTTTTATGCCTGTACAATGTGTGAGGAAGGAATCAGGAAAGATCTCGAGGCCCGTGTGTTGCCCGTCTCAGATGAGTGAAGGTCAATATTTTCCCTTCTTTTTCCACAAATCCTAAGTCTTCTTAAGCTCGCGAAGTCCCAGGGAGCTACCTCGTACGCAAAGCCACCGAGTCCTTAAGCCGAGAGGATCCTCGAAGGAGCTAGAAAAGGAGAATCGAAGTGGAAATAAGAGCGGGACGACCCACAAGGAAGAATCCAGTGTGTCTGTCTGTCTCTCTCATTTCCTTTTTACTTGTATTCATTCCGTTATTATTTCTCTTATTCCCATTCCGTACGTAAGTCGTGTTTGTTTCGTTGCTTTGATCACTTCCGCCTTATGCTTTATTGACTTTTGTCTTAACTCGTGTTTCTTTTCTCACTTTTGGTAACTAGTACATGTGAGCTGCTATTTTTCTTCTTATTTTCTTTTCCTTCTCCGGATTCAGGTCCTTGGCCTCTTTCAGCTCCTAGGAAACAAATTTTTTGCCATTTCCAAAATAAATGGTTAGTGACATGTGTGTGATGAGGAAAGAAGTGTTTTTTGTGTCACAAGTGTTGGCCTATATTCAGCAAGGCGGTTTCTATAGGCCTATGCTCGGTATGCCCATGTTCATTAGACCTACACCGGGAACGTTCTACATTTAAGTCCATTTGAAGGGACCTTAGAGGACAAGGATACTCTGGTCTGGTGGTCCATATAGGCCTATGTTCTAAAAAGTGGTGAATATCAACTGCCAATGATGCGAGATTTGTATTAAAAGTGATTTTGGAATTGCCATGAATTGTGAAGCTATTGGGTTGCAAATCAGATTGAATTGATGGAAATGGTGAATTTAGGTCAGTGGCGTGCACTCCCTCAAATTGTTCAGAATTGTTGTTTTGTGCTTTGGCTAATCAAAAGCAAATTCTTCTAACTCTTATTTATTATGCAATTATTCATCAGGATCACAAGGAGGGCATTGTGTAATTAAGGGGATTATTTCTTTCTCTCTAAATTGAGTGCTTAAAGATTACTTGGATTTTTGTAAGATTAAGTGCTGCTTGATTAGAAATATTTAGCTCATATGCTATATGTGTGAATTGTTAACGTTATCACCAAATCAAGTGATCATTTGGCCTTGATACCTTCAGTGTTCTGGGGAAGACGATCAAACCTCCATTTACATTCCGACAAGGAAAGCCTTATCTTGCCCTAAAATGCATGGCAGCCTGTTTTTATGAGGGAGGCTTTTTTTGGATTACTGAGGGCTTAGAGGCCAAAATGACCAGTTCAGTGACCTGCAGGTATGTTAGGCCCTTTCATTTTTTAATAGTATTATCATCCGTCACTTCAGCAGGTCAGTTTGTGCAGCAGGGATTGTCTTCTTAGTTCCATTGTGATTCTGTATTCCTCATTTTCGTCTGTTTTCATGTAGTCTTGATGTTGATAATTACCATGAATACATATATTCATTTTGGAATGGAGTCAGTAATGTGTCAGAAATTTAGTAAACAGTGTAAATTTATCATTGAAACCAAGTTCAGTGTTAGTCTAATTAGCATACATCTCCCTTCTTTCTAACATGCTGCTTATGGCTTTGACTGTAGAAACAGCAGGTAATTTTTTCATAGTTAACTCTCACCTTGACTTGTTTAGTGAAGCTTGTTGTACTAAATGCTAACAAAACCGGAATGAAAGTGAACTTAGCTTTCAGTAAACCTAGACTTCACTCACACCTACCTAGATCTAGATACCTAGGCTGTACCTAAAACATAGGTAACATAAGCCAAACTAAGCCTAGACCTAATTAAATCTAAGCCAAACTAAAACTAAATTGCGGTTTACTTTGCCAGGTCCTGGGAGGAAAAGTATGCCATGCTTTAGCATAAGATTGGCTAAATTAGTTTCCCACCTTAAATCTCAAAATCTCAAGGGATGGTTCTGCAATGCCTACCTAACAATAAAGATTTTCTCACTTTGTCATATAAAGCACTCAAAAAGAAATTATTAGACATATTGTGCATTTTATTTTCATGGGGTAAAGGAATATGTGGATATAGATATGTATATGTATATATACCAGCGAGAGAGAGAGAGAAAGAGAGAAAGAAAGGGAGGGGAGGGGAAGGGAGGGGACAAAGAACTTTGTTCAAATTGCAAGAAAAGAGTTGTGTGTACATCAAGCATTGCCTTTTTATATATACATTTGTAGAAGTCTAATTTTTTGTACTCCTTTTGAAAAGGAGGAATTGTATATGCTGTAGCTCAATACTCTCATGGGCATCAAGATTTAGAAATAAAACTAGACAAATGAGAACTGATACCAACATCTTAAACCATGTGTATACAGGTATAATGCTGAACTTGTATGAAAAATTAAAACTCACACTTTATATGTATATATAAAATAATATAAAATGTCAGATTATTGATAATGGTTCACTTATATGACATGTGGAGGATTATCATCAGTCATTGGTTCAGGGACATTTGTTGATAAAGATATTAGCAGATGAAATCAATCTTTGTAGCTTGGAGGTATGAAATGTGTTCATCCATTCTAATTGTAGGCCAGTCACTGATGTAAACAATGGCATTCTGGCATATATATAACACATGTTGCACCACTGCAGTGAAAAGGCATGGGGTGTAAAGTAAGTGATGTATTAACCACTTGCTGGCGAGAATGGCATGTGCCTACATACCATGCCCACTGTGTGTTTGTTTTAGTAATTTTTTTTTAGATATAGATGGCTCCAAAAGTACTAAGTTACCAATGAGCCAATTACAAGAACTACCTGTCTCACCTGTTTACCCTTTTCCTTGGTTAATAATATTTTCTTATATTTAATACTGCTGTTAGTAAGGTCAATAACAGAGTGATATTGATAGCATT
>NC_091561.1:38095386-38100386 GCF_042767895.1 Penaeus vannamei
ATTGTGGAAATGGTGATTTTTCCACCTATGTTGATATTGAGAAATGAATTGAAATAGTAAATACTATTTTGTGTTAGTTTACTGAAGAAAAAGTGAATGTGTTCCAGATTTTAAGGTTTTAAGCAGCCTCATGGTTAAAAAGGCAGTTATTTCCTTTTCCTTGCTTTGTCTGTCTTTCCTTCTATCAGTAGTCAGATTCCCTTTTTCCCTTTTTTAGGTACTCTTGTTAGTTGAATATATCTGCCCCATTAAGACTGTAGCTTATCTTTTAGTTGTAAGGAATAGTCTTCATAGTTGTATCATTGACTCGTTAAAATCATTCTTTAGTGTTACTATAGTAATAATAGAAACTCCTGAGAACACAGCCAACAACCATTAACCTTGCCCCCGAACCTATATTCCAGGTGTTGACGGGTCACACAGGGTCAGTGTTATGCCTCCAGTACGATGAGAGGGTGATCATTAGCGGGTCGTCAGATTCCACAGTCAGAGTGTGGGATGTGAACACAGGCGAGATGACCAATACGCTCATCCACCACTGTGAGGCAGTACTTCACTTACGCTTTAACAATGGAATGATGGTCACTTGCTCAAAGGTAGGTAGTTAAAGTATTCTTATGGGAATCATCCAAAAAAAATCCTTACAATTGGTAACATAGGCTTCCTTGATTGACTTTTTTGGTTGGATAAATTTTTAAAGCAAATTGCATCATGGCATACCATGACTTCAGTGGACTAAGTCATAGATGGCACTGCGTCATGAAACTTGTGCCATTGGCATGTCAAGTAGAACTCTGTCTTTCTGCAGTAGTAGTAATATCATTTGTTTGATGTCACAATTAGGTTCAAAGCCTAATGTGAAGGATAACTATCTTTTTTTTTTTTTAACATTGGCTTAAAAACTCTGGCAACGAATGATTAGGTCCTTAACCCATCAGCGACGGGTAAAAATTTTGTTAAGTTTACGTATGCACCGGCTTGTTGGCGCACACTGGCAGTTTCCCCTGTTTGCGCCCGGCTCGATCGGTAGTTTGCGAGCGACATATAGCACCTAAAAGCTTTTATTTTTCTAAAATTTATAAAAATGTTAAAATTTTGAAGGTTTACCTTCACTTTAGGTGCCATTGCCTTAAATCTTTACCATATAAATGAAGCCGCTACTAGTGGAGAAAAACAACCTCCGTCTGACAAGCCAGTAGCGCGGGAATGGGCATGGCTTGATGCCCCCGGCGTTTGGTCCACAACAGCCATGGCATGTACGTACGTGACACCCGGCGCCAATGGGTTAACCCACTAGCGACAGTATATTTTGAAGCCAAAAATAATAGCTTCCAGGCAGCTACAAAATTGGCATGCGGGGGCTGGCCCAGAATCCAGTATCACACCGGCGGGACGCCCGGCAATGTTTATTTTTCCGGGTGTCTTATAAGTGGGACACCGTCATAAATGGGTTAAGAAATGCTTGAAATGCCAAGTGTGCCAAGCACAGATAGAATGGCTGATTTGCATTAAAAGCTCTATGTAACTGGCTGCAAGCCAATTTTTTTATAACCCACAATGCAGAATATTTGGTTAATATATATATATATATATATATATATATATATATATATATATATATATATATATATATATGTATGTATGTATGTATGTATATATATATATACAAACATACATACATATACATACAAACATACGTACATATACATACATACATATATCTACATTTACATATACATACATATATATACAAACATACATATATATATATACACAAACATGCATACATATGTATGTATATGTATATGTAGATATATGTATGTATATATATGTATATATTATGAATGTATATGTATATATATGTATGTGTTTATATATATATATTATATATATTTATATATATATATATATATATATATATATATATATATATATATATATATATATATATATATATATATATATAATGTGTGTGTGTTTATATATGTATATATGTATATATATGTATGTTTATATATGTATATATATATGTATGTGTTTATATATGTATATATATATGTATGTGTTTATATATGTATATATATGTATGTGTTTATATATGTATATATATGTATGTGTTTATATATGTATATATATATGTATGTGTTTATATATGTATATATATATGTATGTGTTTGTATATGTATATATGTATGTGTTTATATATGTATGTGTTTATATATGTATATATGTATGTGTTTATATATGTGTATATATATATGTGTGTGTGCGTGTGTGTGTATATATATATATATATATATATATATATATATATATATATATATATATATATATATATATGTAGTCTGTTATCCCTTTGTTCATGGATGGCATCTTGTATAATGCCATGGTAAAGGTGAACCTAAATTGCAGGTGGCACCACATAAAGACATAGCCAACACCATCAGCTCATCCGACTGAGCTCATCTTAGTGAAGTGAAACCTTAAATATTTCAAAACTTTTGTTTGAAATAAAGCTACAAGCTATTGGGTTCCTAATATTGTGTGTGAATTATTTAACGAGCAAGCCATAAACTGCCCGAATATGCTCACAACTCTACAGTGCTGGCCACTAGCCAATTTTTGATACTGCTGTTCTTGGGTTAAAAGAGGTTGTACCATTGAAAACAATGATAATAAACAAAATGCTTTTAGAGAATTGGACCAAATAAGAAAAATGCTTTTAACTGATATGTATGCATATGCTTTCTCATTTTCATGTGTTGCGTTATAATGTGATGTACAAGATTTTGTTATCAGTGTTTTAAATGTATTTCTGCATTAAACACATGTCAGTCAATCATGCTGATTAATTTTCTGCCCCAATTGTCCTATTATCTTGCATTGCATGAATCAATTGAGTAAATGACGGCAGATAATTTTTTATTTCATAAATGCCTCGATTTTGCTCTCAACTGCATTCTCCACTTTTTCTTTTCTTATCAGGACCGTTCCATTGCTGTCTGGGATATGGTATCTCCGGCAGAAATCAACCTCAGACGGGTGCTAGTGGGTCACCGGGCAGCAGTTAATGTTGTTGATTTTGATGAGAAATATATTGTCAGTGCATCTGGTGACAGAACAATCAAGGTGAGCCTTATTCTTGTTTATCTCTCTTCCAAGCAATATGATCCATCCAGTAGTGTCAGCCAGTGTTCAGTTATTATGATTTAGTTTTTGTTCACCTTTTACTCTTTAATTCAGCTTTCATCCATGCCCTTCTTAGTTTTTACCTGCCTTATGATATCTGTTAACTTATTCTTACATTTGCAAACTGTATGACAACAGTATGTTCTTATTCACTCTCTAAGCTATGCTAAACAATATTATTCAATGTACTCAAATTTTTCTGTTTTATTTCAGGTTTGGAGCACAGGAACCTGTGAATTTGTGCGGACGCTAAATGGTCACAAGAGGGGCATTGCATGTCTGCAGTATCGTGATAGACTTGTAGTCAGTGGCTCTTCAGATAATACAATAAGGTAAAGGAGTTGAGGACATGATGTTTGAAACCTGTTGTTTTGTTAATTTACACAGCTTGTGTTTTCTGGGAGATCCAGTTTATATTGTTTACTTGGTATAATCTGAGGATGATTTTACTGTTCTGTTGCAAAAAACATTGATTTTGCCAGATTCATATTTATTGTTTAAGGTGATGTGTACCTGTATATACCTGGTATGTGTTTTGTTTGTGTTGAGTAGGCTGTATTGTTATATGCTGAAATGAGAATGTATTTATATTTTCCTTTTGCAGGCTGTGGGACATTGAATGTGGTGCATGTTTAAGAATTCTAGAAGGGCATGAAGAACTTGTACGATGCATTCGCTTTGACAACAAGAGGATCGTATCAGGAGCATATGATGGGTCAGTTAATAATGTATTCATTGCTATGAAAAGTATATTGTTGTTGTTTCAAATCTTCTCATGAATACCTTTGTTGTGGATATTAAACTTGTACACATTCACATTACCTTAATATGATTAATAAACTTTTTTTTTTCCTCTCTTTTTTGTACAAATTTTGATTTAAGCAACTCTAAAATAAAAAGAATGAAAGAAAATATTTAATTTAAATCCTGCATCTTTTGTTTGATGAGGACTTTCTGCTTTTGCCACACTACTGGTTCAGGTGTATAACTCACTGTCATTAAATAACAGGAAAATCAAGGTTTGGGACCTCCAAGCAGCACTGGATCTTCGAGTGCCAGCTGGAACCTTATGTCTTCGAACTCTTGTGGTAAGTTACCATGCATTTTGTCCACATTTTGTGATTATTTTCCACTTACTCTCTCCATATTATTCTCTAGATAAATTGTTAAAAAAAAAAGAAACTTTTATAAGCCTTTTTTGATAGTTGAAAATTATTGTGGAATGTGTGATGGTAATATTACTCACTGACTGTCAAGTTAAGCCATTGTATTTGATGTGTATATTGCTTAACTAATAGTCAGTGCAGTAACAGAATACCTAGGCCAGCCTATAGAATTGGTATATATGGTCTTCCTATATTACTTCATGAAAGGTCCCTTCCATGATTATTTTGTAAGGTCTTCTTAAAATTGAAAAAAAAAGAAAAGAAAAAAATAAATGAACTTATGGCCAGCTCCAAAAAGTAAAATATTTTGCCTTCATTCATTTGTTTGTTTTTATTATTTTTTCATGTTTATTTTTTGTTTTGTTTGGCCTTTTTTTTATTTTTTATTTTGTAAATTGAAGGAGATTCCTGGATGGACTGTTGAAGTAATTGTAGCAGACCCAAAAAATGAAAAAAAAAATGAAGATTAAAAAAAAAAAAAAAGTGAGCGAAAGGCTACAATTCCCTACAAGTGTCGTACATTTACTTGCAGGGGGTAGGTGGGTGTATCAGAGCTTGATGTGAAATGTTTCTCATCAAGGCAACAGGGTGTCACTACAGCCTTAAGGTCGATATGTTTCCTCTGTATTCGGTTTAGCTTACTTA
>NC_091561.1:38112886-38120386 GCF_042767895.1 Penaeus vannamei
TATTTAAAAGTAAATAAAGATAGCTTGTAAGGTGACCTGCGCTACTTGTGTGAACCAATAAGATGAAATCAATAATTGTTGTTATTGTTTTCATCAGTTGATAAAGAAGGATATTGTCCAGTGTAACACGCCTCTTATCTGTAAAGAGAGGAAGAAAGTGCTATGGACCATAGTGGGTGTGCAAGTTATATATATCAGTGTTGAGGAAACGAGATGATGGCAACTGAGCAAAGTAAGGCTTCCAGTGGAAAATGGAGAAGAAGCAATGGATCTCATCTGCTCCACCAGTCCAACAGCCAAACATCTTTTTTATTATTAGGCCATGACATTCATAATGTTCCACTTGTAAATTCATTTTGTGTAAAAAGAAGACAGTATGTGCTATTGTCTAGCAATCTGTGCAATATTTTCAAAATGAGGACTGTCATTTCTTATTACATAGTGGTTTTGATTCTGAAGTGTTACAATAGAGTATACACAAGCATATGTCATTCAGCAAAGCTAACAGGAACTAACTGTTGTTAAAGAGATTGGAAGAGCTTTACCAGTAAATCTAAACTTTTTTTTCTGCAGTAAAAATAGAGTAGAGCTTTCTTGAAATGATATTTATGCTTTTTTAGACAGGATTTGTGAAAGATTTGACATACAAAATGCAGCTGAGTCTACTGAAATGTTCTTGTATACTTTTTATCTTTTCTGTTTCATAACTGTTCACTGATGCAACTTCATTGGGTCAACGACAGCAGCACATGTTATTCACAACATGAAAGGGAAAAAAATGCCTTCCCGAAAGGAAACTACCGTTGACTCTGAAACTTTAGGATCACATCCACTGCTGGCATCTTGTATATTTTATTATCATTTATTAGCTTTCACCCCTCATTTTTATGGTATAGAATGCATTATTCACCCCCCAATATATATGTATATACAGAGAGAGTGATGATACGTCTGTGTGAGTGTCAAGTGTGTGAAGATGTCCATGGGGCCTATTTGGTTGTTGAGATATTTTCATTCCAATGCTTGCTGTAGCCAATTTCAGTTTTCAAAAGTTCCAATGGAATACTGAATTGTAAATTGCATTGGGAAGCAAAAAAGTGAAGAGGATATCGTAGGAGTTGAAACTGTGATGTATTGCCTCAATTTCAGTTTCATATTGTTTTGAGTTATAATAGTGAATTATCAATTTTAGGATTCCACTGCAAACCAGAAAATGAATTTTGTTAAAACCAAATTCCATTGTATTGTATCTATTTGTCTGAGGAAGATTTGAAACGGAAGTACATCATAAGTCACCAATATCAATACCCCAACTGTCTTTTACAAGATTCGGCATAGCTTCATTTGATATATACTGAGGGCTCATGATGTTGGCAGGATTACTTCTTCAGACCTCTGTGAGTTTTCAGAATCACAGAAGCATAATTTGAGTATTGCTGGCACTATCTATTATACCAAATCCTATAGATAGCCTAGGGTAGTATAGCACAATCATTCTGAAAAACATTTTACATTGGTAGATCGTAAAAAAGAAGGATATTAGAAAGAACATAAATATGTCATAACTATTTATAGATTAATGAGAATAAGTACGGATTTGAAGTAATATATTTATATAGAGGGACATATGCACACATTTATGGGTTAACATTCTCAAGCTTAGCATTCACAAATGTGATAATACATGCGCTTGACTAAATTATCTGTAAAAATATAAAAAAATAAATGAAATATATAAATGTAGGAAAATAAGAAATCAAAAGATGCACTCACAAGAAATCAAAACTAATTTAAAGAAGTGAATGAAATCTAAGCATACAGTACAGTAGAAAGTATTGACAAATATTGAATATTTTTAGTACTTAAAAACAACTAGGTTAAGGTTGAAAAATGTTAGGGTGGAGCATTGAATGCAGGCATCATTCTTCCAACCCCTCTCAACTGGAGCAGTGGACAGCATCACTGTTAACATTGCTTTCCTTTTATACTGATATCAAAGACATGTGCATATTGCTGTCGTATATTTGCTTTTTTGTTGTTGAGAAGTAGAGGGCTTCTTGTGAATTAAATCCTTTATTATTTTAGTTCTTCAAGATGCTAGGATGATCATAACCCAGGGAAGGATAAAGATATATTATGTGCATAAGTACTTATTTATTGTACTGTACATTAATGTAAGAATAGTTATGATGTATTTGTTTACATTTTATGCCATTAATCTTTTAACCATGTAAAATGTCTTTAGGAAGGATGCTACTACCATAGCCTGTCCATATGGTAGTCAAATAGTACTAGCAGATTCCATAGAATGTATTTGCAATTTTTTTATATTCACATGGGGTCTAGGAACATAATCCTTGCATGTCATCAGTCTAGTATATGAATATTTACAAGGTCAGTCCGAAAGGAAGCCAAAACTATTTAAAAAGCAAATTTATTACTATTTTCAGAGGAATCAGACTTGGCTCCTTCAACATAATCCCTGTCGATACTTTTGTTCCAACATTTTTTGCGGTTCTTCATTATCCCTCAAAATGCATTGGGAGTAGTCTATCAACAGTGGAGGGGACTGTGGTGAAGGGGAGAAACCTTAGGAAGTTGCAGGGAAAGCAGTAATTTGGTTTCTAAAATGCATTGGTTTCTTTTTGGAAAAACCTTGTATCTGATGATGCCACTACAAGTTTGTTTTTGTTTTTTGTTTTTTATGAAGCAAAAATTTTTGATGTTGCACAAATCATTTGATGTACTTCAATATTTTTGTCAGTTTGCATCACCGAGACCACATTCATCATATTTGTCTCATGGTTATGTACATCACAGCAAGGGTGGGATTCCATCGTATCACATTTCATTCATGCTACATTACATCATTTAGTGTCAGTCATTATTATTATTGTTATTATTATTATTATTATTATTATTATTATTATTATTATTATTATTATTTCATTATCTTTTTTTCAATGTGCTTCCTTTCAGGCCTGATACAATAACTTGAAACTTTTGAGGTATTTGAGACTTGACATCATTTTATTTTGAGAGACTGTTTACTTCAATATCTTTTTTAAACATTTTACTGTGCTGTTGTGACAATGTAGCATTGTTTGGCTGTAGGAGGTGACCATCAATAGCTTCATGTACCACGTGTTGTGAAGAGCCACAAAAACTGCAGTGTGTGGGCTAAAAACCCAAAGGATTTCAGATCCGCATCAGTTCATTACCATTGATGAATGGGAATTTTGCAAAAATTGCAATGGTTCAAGACTGGTTCTGAAGAGGGCACAAATGGCATTATAGGTCGCAACCTCTAATGCAACTTCACCTCAAGTCATGTTGTTTGTTTTGTCAGGATAGAAATGGTCATAATTATTTAGCCAGACAAGTTACAGACGCAAGTCGTTGGCCATTTTGCCGGGCTTGTGACACGTGATGTTTTGCATTTGCACACTTTTATCTGTTTGGTATCAGAGCCATAGAGCTATTGTGGGAGACCAATCCAGGAATATCATCAGTCATTGTACTAAAGTGCTGTATATTATTTGCTCTTATTAAATGTTATTGCACTTCAGTTTAATAATTTGCTTTGTTTAATCCAATAATAAGTATTAAAACAGGCTTCAGTACAGATAAGAAGTTCTGCAGAATTCACAATGGTTACTAGACCTACAGTAGGGAAACACAGAAGCAAGTGTACGTCAAAAGAGAATCAACCTGTTATGAGAATTTCCATTTACTGTGACTGGATCAGATGTTGGAAAGGAAAGTGTGAGTCGGTCTGATTGCAACATCTTATCTAAATCTCCTCCCTCCACCCCTTTCTCTCTCTCTCTCTCTCTCTCTCTCTCTCTCTCTCTCTCTCTCTCTCTCTCTCTCTCTCTCTCTCTCTCTCTCTCTCTCTCTCTCTCTCTTTGATTTTTCTTTTAATGTGGGCTTAGACATTATGCCAGAACAAACTCTTCAGACTCAGGAAAGGGCACCTCATCCATTCAGAATTTGATTAGTCATAAGCTCACTCTCCGCTCAGAATGCGTAGGACGATGGATTCTTGTAGTATTAGTTTACATGTTGGTGAATGAATGTACAGATTTATTAAAGACATTGCTATTACATATACCAGCACTTGAAGACCACATCAGTCTTGTTATTGAGGAGGTAAATAATTGATTGTTCATTGAGAAGGAAAAAAAAAGTATGACATTGCAACACAATCCTAAGCATACTGATGGTGGAAATTACAAATATTTTCTTAGGTTGTTAGATCGACATCAGACATTTATTGTAATTTACAGTAATGTAAAGATTTTTTTTTTTTTTTTCTCATTTATTCAGATATATTTATAAGGAAATGTAAGAATTGAGGTCACCTTCTCTGAATGCTGTTTGTTTAGGTAACTAATTTGCCTACGAGTGTTGTGAGTAATGTGTTTGGATCTTTTATCATTAAAAAAAATACCCTTCCCCCACAAAACAGGATAGCTGGTTTTTGAAAGACGAATGAGGTTTTACCCTGATGATTATTTTTCTCACTTTTTTTCCAATATGTAAATTGGTTTAGAATTATTTTCAGTATGGAAGTAATTGCTTTTATAAGAATTCAACCCCTTTATTTGTGATCTGTTTTTTCATTTCTTATTTTCTCTTGTGTTATAAGTTGCATGAAGTGTACTGTATGTGGAATTGTGGTAAAGTGATAATGCCAAATGTTCTGAATGTACTTGATTGCTTTCCATCAGTATTTCAGTCCAGGTGATGATAAACCAGAGAGAGAGAGAGTGATCATCTAAATGCATCTTTTAAAAGTCTTCAAACTGCTGTGATAAATCATGTCAAAAAACTAAAAACTACCATGTGTCTCACCTTGTGTTCACTTATTACGCCTGAAGTAAAAAAAGATAGCTAAAAAAACGTTTGTTCAGAGATGTTGTACATAGGGAAGCCAAATTGAACTCTTGTCATTGATTTATACAAAGTAAAAAGATTTGTCAGCATCTAACATGCAAATAGGATTTGTAATTGAAGTGATGGGTCAAACTTGGGTCTGGCAAGACAAGCGTTTTACCATTTAAATCCTTATAGCTTTAATATTGTAATTCAAGTTTTGCATCATTGAGGTTCACTTTTGCTAGTGGTCCTGAGCCCAGCTGTTTTTTTCTTTTTTTTGTATAATTGTTTTATTATTATTATTGTTATTCCTTACTACACATCACTTTTATGTCAGCTACTAAACTTTTGTTATTAAAGCCCCTGATAGGGAAGATTAAAATCCATTTTAGTACTTATCGACTTCGATGCTGTAACGTGCATTCAGAGTGCAGGTCTTCTTAATTATTGTTTCTACATTTGCACTGAAAGATATGAATTTGTCTTCCATTTTTTTAATATTATTTTCGGCATAGGTTTTTAATTCCATATTACTCCATGTTATGCTGTCTTAATATGTTATTTATTGCTAGATTGACCCTCCTGTACTGTGGTCTGACAAAGCTTTTCTGCTAAGATATCGATCATAAATGCAGTAGTCATAATGGTAATTCTTTTGTCAGTTTAAATGCATCTGGTAATAGTTTTACGGCAAGTGTTTCATTGTGATAATGATCTCATGTAGGCCTCTGATATACTCCATTAATGAATAATAATAATCTTGCTGACGCTGATGCCGCTGCTGCTGCTGCTGCTGCTGCACTGCTGCTAACTAGCAACAGATGACTTAAACTGAATCTGATGACTTTATCTGAGCCTAACTCAATCTTTTACTGCCTGTGTACATGCTACTGATGATGATGAGGATTATCTCCCTTCTCAATGTGTTTGCAGTCTGTTCATGTCTACTTATTTTGATCATGTCTCTTTCTTCATCCATATGTGCTAAGTTGGAGTTACGTAACACTTTTTTTTTTAGGTAACTCGGGTTATTATAAGAAATACAAAAAAGAAATTTCCACTTGGTTAAGTGCTGGCAAAGGGTTTTATAGACCTTCATCCATTGTCCTGTATGTATAGATTGTTTATAAGATTCATACATATTTCCAGTTTCAGAACATAACATTTTGCATAATCATTTCTTTCACGTCATCACATCCATATATTTTCATTGACAATGTCACTCAACACACTCGTGTATCGTGGACAAACTTTGAAGTGTCACCACTCACACATAACACATTGTTAGTCAACTCATACACAAATCCTAGTCATTTTACTTAACTGATTGACTGATTTTCCTCGACTTCTCCCTCCCTTCATCCCTCCCTCACCTCGGTCACAATCTAAGTCATGTTCGCCCATTTGCCTGTCCAACTTGCTCAGACCAGCCGACCTTAACCATTGATGGAAGCATACGGAACGTCCTCCTCAACGTCCTCCTACTTCTAATCCTTCTCCACCTCCTCCCTCCCTCCCTCCCTCCCTCCCTCTCCTCTTTCCTTTTCCACCCTCTTCTTCCTCCCTCTTCTCCTCCACCCTCTTCTTCCTTTTCCCTTTCCTTCCACACTCTTCCTTTTCCCTCTCCCTCCACCCTCTTCTTCCTTTTCCCTTCCCCTCCCTTCTCTACCTTCCTCCTCTCCCTCCCTCCCACGTCGTCGTCGTCGTCGTCCTTCGATTGCCATGACATCTCTTGAACCCTTATACTAGTTTTCCCATTACCGTCGACGTCTTTTACTATTTTTTTCCCTCCTGTCATTTCTTTCTTGTGTTCTTTCTTACCACACCCTCCCCATCACAACTAGCTAGTCTTTCATCCTTGACCCAGTGTATCCACTAGCTTACCCCTCCTCCCTCTCTCTCCCTCTCTCTCCCCCTCCCTCCCTCCCTCTCTCTCCCCCTCCCTCCCTCCCTCTCTCTCCCCCTCCCTCCCTCCCTCTCTCTCCCCCTCCCTCCCTCCCTCTCTTCTTCCCTCCCTTCTTCCCTCCCTCTCTTCTTCCCTCCCTTCTTCCCTCCCTCTCTCCTTTCCTCCCTTCCTCTCTTCCCCTCCTCTCTTCCCCTCTTCCCCTCCTCTCTTCCCCTCTTCCCCCTCATTCCCTCTCCCATTCTCCATTTTCTATGAATACTCTTGCAACTAAAACATCGTCCCCAATACATGGCATCGTTACTGCACGGATCATGGCCTCCTTGATCTGCTCCACTACCATCACAGTACATGTTCCCTCCCCATCCTCATCCTCCAGTCTCTCCTCATTCTTACGTCTCACCCTCCTTTCCCCGTTTTCCCCTTATCCCCTTCCCCCTTTCCCCCTTTCATCATACCATAAGGCTCACCTGACGACCACCCAACCTCACCCATCCTCGCCCCCTCCTCCTCCTCGTCCTCCTCACTCACTCACTATGGCTCCTCATCCTGTGCTATTATATTAATGTCAATATTTGTTGATGTTGTGAGTGTTTTAAAACCACCACTACCCTTCATATTTTGTAGAATATGAGTCACTATGGATCACTTAAATAAAGACATTTCATGTAATTTGTTGTTTCACTGTGGTCTTCGTGCTGTTTGTTTGTGTGTAT
>NC_091561.1:38140386-38145386 GCF_042767895.1 Penaeus vannamei
AAGAAATAAAGAAAAGAAAAGAAATAAGTGTAATGAAAATGTAAAAAAAAAAATGAATGATAAAAAAAAATGACAAGACGCGCCCGCAGTACAGGAAGGCGGTCGTTGAGGGCTTGCAATATGGACTTCCGATACGCCCTTCTTAACTCCCCCCCCATCTTCCCCCTGCCTTGACGTCCACCCCTTGCCTGAACTCGTACAGCTCAGAGCGGGCTTGAGGTTCTTGCAGCCGAAGGGGGGGGGGGGGGCTTCTCTCGAGGTTCTGTCTTGGGGGCGCCTGGCCTGTCGCCGGCGCCGCGCCCTGATCGTGGGGTGGAGGGGGAGAGGGAGGTAGGGTGGGTGGGGAAAGGTGCCGCCCCGACTGGGGGTTGGGGTGGAGAGGCAGTAAGGAGGGGGAGGGAGGGAGGTTGGCCAGGCTGGGGTTGGGAAGAGGATGGTTAAGGTGGTTTGGGGGTAGGGAGCCAGAGGAGGGGTTAGGGGTTCGGGTAGGGAGAGGTGGGTTAGGGGGGTTCGGGTACAGGGGAGGAAATCAAAGAGGTGGAGGGAAGGGGGTGAAAATAAAAGTGGAGTGGTGTAATAAAGAAGGGAGGAGGGCATACACAGGAAGGAAAGGGAAGGAGGGAGAGGGAAGGAAAGGGGAGTGGGTGGAGAGGAGGGAGGGGGAGGGAAAGAGAAGTGGGTGGAGAGGGGGAGGGGGAGAGAAAGGAGAGGGGATGGGGGAGGGGAGGTTGGGTGGGAGAGGCGCTAAGGTGGTTTGGGGGAGGGGAGAGAGAGGGAAGTTGGGGGGTTAGGATAGGAGAGGGGGAGTGGGGTTATGTTGGGGGTGGGGTTTGGGAGGAGAGGGGGAGGTTGGATGGGAAAGGGGGAGGGGTGGGGGATTGGGGTGGGACAGGAGGGTTGGAGAGGTTGAAAGATTGGGGGTGGGGAGGTTTAAGGAGGGAGGAGACAAGTGAGGGAGATAGGGAGAGGCGAGGCACTTGCGGGTGGGAGAGGGGAGAGTGGGGGTGAATGGGGAGAGAGGGGAGAGTGAGGGTGAGTGGGGAGAGAGGGGAGAGTGGGGGTGAATGGGGAGAGGAGAGGGAGAGTGGGGGTGAATGGGGGAGAGAGGAGAGAGTGGGGGTGGAATGGGGAGAGAGGGGAGAGTGGGGGTGAATGGGGGAGAGAGGGGAGAGTGAGGGTGGGCAGGAGAGAGGGGAGAGAGGGTGAGAGGGGGAGAGAGGGGAGAGTGGGGGTGAATGGGGGAGAGGGGAGAGTGGGGGCGAATGGGGAGAGAGGAGAGAGAGGGGGTGAATGGGGAGAGTGGGGGTGAGTGGGGGAGAGGGGAGTGGACAGCATTTAGGACGGATGTTATAGAAGTGCATTCCGGCGGGATCTCTCTGGGGTGTCCGATTGTCGCTCTCTCTCTCTCTCTCTCCCTCTCTCCCTCCCCCTCCTACTCCATTACTTCCCCCCCTCTCCCTCTATTCCTCCCTTCCTTTCCCCTCTGTTCCCTCTTTCCCCTTCCCCCTCCTCCATATTTTCTCCCCCTCCCCTACTCCTCCCCCTCCTCCATTCTTTCGTTCTCTCTTTCCTTCCCTCTCCTCCCTCCTTCCTCTCCTTCCCTTCCTTCCTTCCTTCTTCCCCTCCCTCCATTCTTTCGCCTCTTCCTCCCCCTCCTCCTGCTGTCCCACCCCTCCTCCATTATTCCTCCCCCTCTCCCTCGCCCCCTTTCAATCGACACACACGCCGAGGCAATGGAAAGGAATCAGAAACCACAAAGGAGAGGATCAGGGAATGAGAACCTGTTTCGCGGCATCGAATTCGCTCGCGGGAGATTCGGGCGGGAAAGATGGCGGCGGTTCTCAGCGCTTTTTGTTTTATTTTGTTTATTTTATTATTATTTTATGGGGAAGTTGAGGTAGAGTTGGGGGGTGGGAGTTCTTTTTTTTTTTGTTCTTTTTGTTTTTTAGTATAGTTATGTACACACGCACACACACACGCACACATTCACACACACACAATAGAGAAAGATGGAGAGAGAAAGAGAAAGAATCAGACAGAGAAAGAGAGAGATAAATAGGTAGAGTGAGTGAATTGAAGAAAAGAATGTGGAAGTGAAAGAAAAGAGAGAGAGAGAGAGAGAGAGAGAGAGAGAGAGAGAGAGAGAGAGAGAGAGAGAGAGAGAGAGAGAGAGAGCGAGAGCGAGAGAGCGAGCGAGAGCGAGAGAACAAGAGCATGAATAAACATAAATGAGAAAGAGAGTTAGCGAAGGAAAGGAAGGGAGAGACAGGGAAAGATTGGCACGTCAGAATGAAAATAAACGCATGTGGCTTTGTGGCCCAATTTTCTCGTAACGTGACCAAGTGTGTGTGCAAAGGGTGGTGGAGGAGGAGGGGGAGGAGGAAGAGAGGAGGAGGAGGAGGGGGAGGAGGAGGGGGAGGAGGAGGAGGAGGAGGAGGAGGGAGGGGGAGGGAGGAGGGAGGAGGGAGGAGGGGGGAGGGAGGGGGATTAGGAGGAGGAGGGAGGAGGAGGAGGAGGAGGAGGTGGAGGAGGAGGAGGAGGAGGAGGAGGAGGAGGGAGGAGGAGGAGGAGGGAGGAGGGAGGGGCTGAGGAGGGCAGGAGGAGGGGGGAGGGAGGGGGATTAGGAGGGAGGGGGGAGGGAGGTGGTGATTAGGAGGATGAGGAGGAGGGAGGAGTAGGGGGAAGGAGGGGAAGACATGGAATGGAGGGGGAGGAGGGAGGCGGAGGAGGGGTGAGGAGGTGAGGAGGAGGAGGAGGTGGGAGGAGGAGGAGGGGGAGGGAGGGAGGAGGAGGGGAGGGAGGGGGGAGGGGAGGAGGGGGGAGGAGGAGGGGGAGGAGGTAGGGGGAGGGAGGAGGGATTAGGAGGGAGGGAGGAGGAGGTGGTGGTGGTGGTGAAGTGAGGAGGAGGAGGAGGAGGAGGAGGAGTGAGGAGGAGGAGGAAGAGGAGGGAGGAGGAGGAGGAGGAGAGGAGGAGGAGGTGGTGGCGGCGGTGGTGGTGGTGGTGGGTGAAGGAGAGAGGAGGAAGGAGGAGGAGGAGGAGGAGGGTGGAGGGGGAAGAGGAAGAGGTGGAGGGGAGTTAGGAGGTGAGTGAGGTTCTGGTGAGGTGGAGAGAAGGGGAGGGAGGAAGAGGAGGGTGAGTGATTTGGAGGGAGGAGGGTTCCGGTGGTGGAGAAAGGGAGGAGGAGGAGAGGGAGGGGAGAGGTGCGAGGAGGAAGAGGGATTAGGAGGAAGGAGGTGGTGGTGGTGGAGAAGGAGGCAGCGGGAGGAGGAGAAGGAGGTGGAAGAGGAGGGAGGAGGAGGAAGAGGAGGTGTGGAGGGGGAAGAGGGAGGTGGAAGGGGAGGAGATGGATGGTAGTGGTGGAGGTGGAGGTGGGGAGGTGGAGGTGAAGGTGGAGGGAGGAGGAGAAGGTGGAAGAGGGAGGAGGAGATGGACTTGAGAAGGTGGAGGGAGGAGGTGGAGAGGGACGATAAGTTGTGTAGGGTTTGTACGTTTAGGTGGGGAGGGCGGGGGTGACGGGGAGGGGAGGGGAGGGTGAAAGGAGTGTATTAGCTGATGGAGGTGGAGGGAGGAAAAGGAGAGGAAAAGAAGTAGAAGAAAAATAAAGAGAAAGGAGGAGTAGGAAGAGGAGGGTGGAGGAGGGAGGAAGGTAGTGGGGATAGAGGCCGAGGAAGTGGAAGAAGTAAGAGGGAGGTAGAGGAGGAGGAAGTGGGAAGAAGTAGAGAAGGAAGAAGAGGAGTTAGAGGGAGGGAGGAAGTGAAAGAAATGCAGAAGGAAAGAAGAAGGAGGTAGATGTAGAGGAAGAGGTAGAGATGAAGAGAAATGGAAAAAGGTAGAGGAGGAGGAGGAGGAGGCGTAGATATAGTTAGAGAAGGTGAAGATGAAGGCGAAGAGGGAGGAGGAGAAGGAGAAGGAGGACGAGCTGCAGGTGGAGGAGTAGGAGAAGGAGAAGGAGGACGAGCTGCAGGTGGAGGAGCAAGATTGGAGCAAAAGAGGCAGACAGACGACCTTCTCAAATGGTCGTCACTTGTCGTGGTCGTAGCTGTGACCTCCACCACGACCGTCTGGGGTCTTTCGCATCACCGCCGCCGACCCTCCGTGCGTTCAGCTGGCTTACGTCACGCATTCCCTGCCTGACCACACAGTACAGTGCCATTCTGTACTAGAAAAATATTACGGTTTTATGCCATTCAATATCAGAAATGGTGTCGTTTCATGATATCCCTTACTGGAAAAAATGCCGAAATAAGGCCATTTTATGCTATTCCCTACTAGAAAAAATGCCATTTCGTGCTATATCATACCAATACCTAACCGTATCATACCACATCGTGTTTTATATCATAACATGCCAAGCCAAACAACATATTACATAATACCACATCACTATTTAGGTCAACCATACCGTCATATCACATCATACCAAACCACACCACACTACGCCACACCACGGCACACCACACCACACCACACCCCACTACACCACACCACACCACACCACACCACACCACACCACACCCCACGACACCCCACCTCACCACACCACACCACACCCCACGACACCCCACCTCACCACAGCGTATCGTACCGCATCACACTTCACACACCAATACCAAGTAGAGCACCCACAGTACATGCACTCTGCAACATCACACCTTGAAGAATGGAAAAAAAACACTCTACCATCTTGATACTATGGTAGAAAAAACCCACAATGCACAAACTAGATTGATTGAAATAAGTAAGACAAGAGGAGGAGAGAATTTCGGATTCCATCTTCGGGTTTTTTTTTCTACCGACATCACACCGTGCAACATCCGGCCGCATGTTGGTCCCTCCCGGTGCGTTACGAGATGTTGCCGTCACGCGTCACGGGCTTAATCCAGGCATGAGGAAGAAGTCGACTTAGAAATAGAAGGAAAAGTTCTGAGAGACGAAGGAAAAAAAGAGAGGGAGACATGGAGGAAAAGGAGGAAGAGGAATAAAGAAGGAGAAATAGAGA
>NC_091561.1:38155386-38157717 GCF_042767895.1 Penaeus vannamei
GGAGGGGGTGAAAGGGAAAAAGGGAGGCAGAAGGAGGGAGAAGGGAGAGGCAGAAGGAGGGGAGAAAGGGAGAGAGGGAAATGGGGGGAAAGGGGGAAGAAATGAGAAAGGGAGAGAGGAAGGGGGAAAGGAGGGAGATGGAGGAAGAAGGCAGAGGAAAAGAGAGAGGGGGGATAGAAAGAAAAAAAATATTCGGTCGAATACGAAAGTGCAGGGAGCAAAGAAAATGAGAAGGACGCGAGGGAAGGAATAAATGAGGAGAAAATGTAGGTGAACGAAAGAGGGAAGAAGCATAGTAAGAAGAGCAATAAAAGTGAGTTGCCAGAAGCGATAGAGGAAGGTGGGCGGGGGAATGAAGTTAGAGAGAGAGAGAGAGAGAGAGAGAGAGAGAGAGAGAGAGAGAGAGAGAGAGAGAGAGAGAGAGAGAGAGAGAGAATGTAATTCGGTGAAACGTTCAAAGTTTGAAATGGGAGACAGACGATAAAGCAAAAGCGGAGAATGGGAAGAAAAAATAAAGAACATAAAGCAGAGGAATGTCATAGGGGAGAAAGAACAAATTGAAACGAGAGGAATAAAGAGGAAGTGGAGAGGAAGAGAAAGCAAGCGCGATGGAAATGATGCGAAGGGAAAGATGAGAAATGGGAAAGGGAAGGAGGGGAGAAAGCGAAGGTGGGGGAGAGAAGGAACGAAGGATATTGAAGAAAAGGGAGAATGATGTATGAGAAGGAAGAAGCGAAGATGAAGGGAGACGAAAAAGTAGGAACTAAATGAAGGGAAATCGAAGGAGAGAGATAGAGACGAGACAGAGGAGACGCACACAAAGATGAAGGAAGAGGAAAAGACAGAAAAGAAGGAAAGAACGGGATGAGAGACAGAGGGAGAGAGACAGAGGGAGAGAGACAGAGGGGGAGAGACAGAGGGAGAGAGACAGAGGGAGAGAGAGAGAGAGAGAGAGAGAGCGACGGAGTGAAGAGGAAGGAAAAGAAAGAGATGAGGAGGAGACAGAGAGGGGAAGCATACTCGGAAACTCATGCGGGGGGGGGGGGGGCAGTATATGCATCTCAGCGTGGGTTTGTTGTTTCGAGAGGGGTGTGAGGGGGAGAGGGGAAGGAGAGGGAGAGAGGAGACGGAAATGAAAGGGTAGACGTGTATCAAAAGCGAGAAATAGAAATAAGTGAAGGGAAAATTATAAAAAACAATGGGAGAGAGAGAGAGAGAGAGAGAGAGAGAGAGAGAGAGAGAGAGAGAGAGAGAGAGAGAGAGAGAGAGAGAGAAAGAGAGAGAGAAAGAGAGAGAGAGAGAGAGAGAGAGAACCGCGACGCGACTTCAGCTTGCTATATTTTTGTCTCGTACTCAAAACACGTCCGGTGGCGGCGAGGTGGGAGGGAGAGGAGAGAGACAGAGACAACAGATTGGTGAGAAATGATTATATATATATATATATATATATATATATATATATATATATATATATATATATATATACATATATACATATATTCATACATATATATATATATATATATATATATATATATATATATATATATATATATATATATGGGAAGAGTGAGAGAGATATCCAGCCCCGCGATGACTGCGAAATGAGATGAAATGAGGTGGAATTGAAGAGATGTTAGATGGAGAGATAGAGGTGAAATGAGATGATGTGGCGAGGAATGAGAGGAAGTGATATGAAATTATTAAAAAAAAAAACAGACCATGATATGAAATGAAATAAAGGAAAAAAGGAAAGAAATAAGACGCAAACCAAATAGAAGAAGCGGGAGTGAAGACGAAAGACAAACGAAACAAAGAGGAAACGAGACGAAACTGAAACTGACATGACATGAAACGAAAGGATACGCAACGGAACGAGAAGAAGTCCGACGAAGTGACGCGAGACGGAGCGACGGCGCTGGGGCTCGTCGTCGGCGCTGAGGCTCGTCGTCGGCGCTGAGGCTCGTCGTCGGCGCTGAGGCTCGTCGTCGGCGCTGAGGCTCGTCGTCGGCGCTGAGGCTCGTCGTCGGCGCTGGGGCTCGTCGTCGGCGCTGAGGCTCGTCGTCGGCGCTGGGGCTCGTCGTCGGCGCGCGGCCATTAATCAAGTCAAATTTCCCGCGTTTCCCCCTCGACCTCATCGCGCTCCATCGGCTTCCATTAACGCCGCGAGAAGCTAGGGCTCTTGGCGGTGCTGCGGGAAGGTTGCGGGGGGGGGAAAGGGAAGGAGGGAGAGAAATAGGGAGGGAGGGTGGTTTCTATGTTGTTCGTTCTGTTTGTGTCTCTGTTTTTTTTCTCTCTTTCTCTTTTCCCTCTCTCTCCCTCCCTTCCCTC
>NC_091561.1:38158217-38165717 GCF_042767895.1 Penaeus vannamei
GGGGGGGTAGCTGTATCGAAATGTTGCAGGAAGGTCATGCAATGAGGGGGGGGAGGACAGGGGGAACAGAGGGAGGGAGGGGGGGGTCAACGTGTTTTTATTCAGGAGTGCAGGTTCCAGAATTGCGTGCGTGCGTGTTTTTATGTCTTCGGATATGCTTGTCTTCTTCTCCCCTCTCTCCCCCTCCACCAGCCCCCCCCCTACCTCTCCCTTTTTTACCTTTCCCTCTGTCCGTCTCTTTCTCTCGCTGCCTCCCTTTCTCCTTCTTTTTCCTCTTTCTCTTTCACTCTTCTTCATCATCTTTTTCGTATACTCCTTTCTCCTCCTCCTTCTTTTCTTCATCATCTTTTTCGTATACTCCTTCCTTCTCCTTCTCCTTCTCCCCCTCCTCCTCTTCTTTCATTATTATCTTTTCTTCCCTCTTTCTTGCCGTCTTCCTCTTCCTCTTCCTTTTCCTCTTCTCCTCTTCCACTTCTTTTTCCTCCTCCTCTTCCACTTCCTTTTCCTCCTCCTCTTCCTCTCGTACACCCCCCCCCCCGTCTCATAACAAACACCCCCACCTCCCTCCGGAGAACATCAATCCTTCATACAATTAATCGAAAAAAAAAGAAAAAAAAAACACACCAAGAAAACCCCACGCCCACGCAGGACGCCCAATCCAAACCAAACACCCCCCCTTCCGACCCCACCGTGGGCGTGGGATGTGAGACATGAATAATCTCTCTCTCTCTCCCTCTCCCTCTTCTCTCTTCTCTTTCTCTTTCTCTTTCTCTTTCTCTTTCTCTTTCTTCTTTCTTCTTTCTCTTTCTCTTTCTCTTTCTTTCTCTTTCTCTTTCTCTTTCTCTCTCTTTCTTCCTATCATTCTCTTTCTCTCTCTCTTTCTCTCTCTCCTTTTCTCTCTCCCTTTCTCTCTCCCTTTCTCTCTCTCTCCCTCTCTCTCTCTCCCTCTCTCTCTCTCTCTCTTTCTCTCTCTCTCTTTTCTTCTTCTCTCTTCCTTTTCTCTCTCTCTCTCTTTCTCTCTCCTTCTCTCTCCCTTTCTCTCTCTCTTTTTCTCTCCTTCTTTCTCTCTCCTCTTTCTCTCTCTCTTTCTCTCTTCTCTTTCTCTCTTCTCTTTCTTCTCTCTCTTCTCTCTCTCTCTTTCTTCTCTCTTTTTCTCTTCTCTCTTTCTTCTCTCTCTTTCTCTCTCCCTCTTCTCTCTTCTTTTCTTCTTCTCTCTCTCTTTCTCTCTCCCTTTTTCTCTCTCTCTTTCTCTCTTCTCTTCTCTCTCTCTCTTTCTCTCTCTCTTTCTCTCTCCTTTCTTCTTCTTCTCTCTTTCTCTCTCTTTCTTCTTCTCTCTCTTCTTCTTCTTTTTCTTTCTCTCTCTCTTTCTCTCTCTCTTTCTATTTTCACTCGTTTTCTACCCGACGCAAAACCGTGAGTCAGCCGCAGTCGCCCCGCAATTCCGAATCGCTTGATTTGCAGATTCCTCCGCAGTGACGTGTAGGACTCGGTGGGGTCGGGGGGGGGGGGTGGGGCTGGCGATGAGGGATGCTCGCATGCATAGAAACAATAATAATAATAATAATGGTGATAGTAGTAGTAGCAGTAGTAGTAATTTGATGTTGATGATGGTGATTTTCAAGGTGATGTTGATAAGAGTGAGAACGAGAGAGAGAGAAAGAGAGTGAGAGAGAGAGAGAGTGAGTGAGTGAGTGAGTAGTGAGAAGAAGAAGAAGAAGAAGAAGAAGAAGAAGAAGAGGAAGAAGAAGAAGAAGAAGAAGAAGAAAGAAGAAGAAAGAAGAGAAAGGAGAAGCAGAGGGAAAAGAAAAGAAGAAAGCAGAAGAGAGAAAGAGAAAGAAAGAAGAGAGATAAAAGAAAGTGAGAACGAGAGAGAGAGAAAGAGAGAGAGAGAGAGAGAGAGCAGAGAGAGAGAGAGAGAGAGAGAGTGAGAGAGAGAGAGAGAGAGAGAGAAAGAAAGAAAGAAAGAAAGAAAGAAAGAAAGAAAGAAAGAAAGAAAGAAAGAAAGAGAGAGAGAATGTGAAAAAGAGAGAAAGTGAAAGAGAAAGTGAAAAAGAGAGAAAAAGAGAGAAAGAAACAGAAAGAGAGAAAGAGAAAGAGAAAAAGAAAGAAAGAGAGAAAGAGAAAGGAAAGAGAGAGCGCTGGTAACATCCGCCAAACCACTGCATAATAAACACCAACGTAAAACCCTCTCCTTCATGATCGAATCCCTTCTATTATTCAATTCCAAACGCCTATTCCCTCCAACGGGGGCGTGGGACTTCGTAATTGACGAGTCATTTACGCTCCCCCTTCCCCCCCTCTCCCCCTCTCCCCCTCATCCCTTCTTCCCCTCCTCATCTCCCCCCCCCTCTTCCCTTCTTCCCCTCCTTCTCTTCCCTTCTTGCCCTCCTCCCCTTCCACTCTTCCACTCTCTCCCCTTCCCTCCCCTCCTTTCCCTCCTCCTCTTCCCTTCTCCCCATCTTCCCTTCCTCCTCACCCTTCCTCTTCCTCTCTCTCCCCCTCTCCCTCTTCCGCTCATTCTCTTCCTTTCTTCCCTTCCTCCTCATCCCACATCCTTATCTACCTATACCCCTCTTCCCTTCTTCCCCTCTTCCTCCCCCTCCCCATACCCCAATCTGCCTATGCCCCAACCTCCTGGAGCCACGTCCTATGCCCTACCCACATGAGCCACCTATGCCCTTAACACCAATCCGTTCCCCTTAGTCCCTGCCTATGCCTTGTTTACCCCCCTCCCTTCCCATTCCCCTTCCCCCTCATCCAGGCCATACCTATTTCCCTTTCCCATTATTCTGCTCCCTCTTCCATGTCCTATCTATGCCTCCCCCTCTCACCCCATCAACTCCCTCCCACTCCTTACCTTCGATCCTTAGGCCTCAACCCCAACCCTTTCCCCTTACCCCCTCCAACCCCCCATCTCCCCCCTCCCCGCAACACCCCAACCAAAACACGCCAAAAGCATCGATCAACACCACTGGATACATCATTTGTCAACACCATCGAGCAACACCATTTATCAGCATCATCGATCAACACCATCTATCAGCATCATCAAGCTACACCATCTAGGAACACCACCTAGCAACACCACTTGCGAGCATCATCAAGCAACACCATCTATCATCACTGACCAAGAACCCTCTCGATTACACACGCCACTGATGTAAACAAACCACCCACACTTACTTCAAAAATAAAGAAGTGTTTGCTTACCCATGCCCATCCACTCCATACTCTGGGCGGTAACTCCTGCGGCACTTGCTACACTGGCACTACGCGAGGGGGGGGGGGGGAGAGAGAGAGGGAGAGGGAGAGGGAGAGGGAGAGGGAGAGGGAGAGGGAGAGGGAGAGGGAGTGGGAGAGGAGAGGGAGAGGGAGAGAGAGAGAGAGAGAGAGGGAGAGAGAGAGAGAGAGAGAGAGAGAGAGAGAGAGAGAGAGAGAGAGAGAGAGAGAGAGAGACAGACAGACAGACAGACAGACAGACAGACAGACTTGGGGATAATTTGAGCCAGAGAATAAACACCCTAACGCATATATATAAAAAAGAGATGTGAAAACTGAACAAGTTTAACAAGGTAAACACCGAATCCCACATTCGTAAGGACGTGATTTGTCTCAATTATGCTAGTGGCGATATTCGTCTGCACTCGGGAAGACTTGTACATAAAAAAAATATCCATCGAGTGGCCAGTAATACATAAAAAAAATATCCATCGAGTGGCCAGTAATACATAAAAAATATCCATCGAGTGGCCAGCAATACATAAAAAAAATATCTATCGACTGGCCAGGATTACAGATAAGTGGATATATTTACGTAAATGATTCGGGTTTTACGTCACCAACTCCCTCGCAAGGAGTGGGACGTCACCTTCTTCCCCCGAGTTCTTTCCTTGGCACCTGAAGGTCGTTGCTCCGAGGGGACGTCCTTCCTGGCACCGGACCCCGAGTTGGATTCGAACGCACGCGGCAGTGGCACTCCTCGTCGACACCCGCGCGCACGGCCCTCGTACACATGCATGTATGAATGTATGTGTGCGTATGTATGTATGTTTATTATGTATGTATCCGAAATATACTAAGTACATATGCATACACACAAATCTGCCCAGAGAGAAAGAGAGAGAGAGAGAGAGAGAGAGAGAGAGAGAGAGAGAGAGAGAGAGAGAGAGAGAGAGAGAGAGAGAGAGAGAGAGAGAGAGAGAGACCCGGGAGAGGGAGAAAGAGAAAGAGAAAGCGAAAGCGAAAGCGAGGGAGAGAGAGAGAGAGAGAGAGAGATAGAGAGAGAGAGCGAGAGCGAGAGCGAGAGCAAGAGTGAGAGAAATAGAGAGAAAGAAAGAAAAAGAAGAGAGTAAGAAAGAAAGAAAAAGAAGAGAGTAAGAAAGAAAGAAAAAAAACAAGATCCAAACCGACAAACAGACAGAGAGATCGAGCGCTTGAACCCCGCCCGATAAGACGGAGGCTCAGAGAGAGAGAGAGAGAGAGAGAGAGAGAGAGAGAGAGAGAGAGAGAGAGAGAGAGAGAGAGAGAGAGAGAGAGAGAAGAGCGAGAGAGAGAGAGAGAGAGAGAGAGAGAGAGAGCGAGAGAGAGAGAGAGAGAGAGAGAGAGAGAGAGAGAGAGAGAGAGAGAGAGAGAGAGAGAGAGAGAGAGAGAGAGAGAGAGAGCGAGAGCGAAGTTACCCCTCGAGTATCGGACGCCCGGCGGACGGTATCGAAAACGCGTCAGCTCTCGGGGCCTTCGAGTTATTATTATACGCTCTTCGGCAAATGTTATGCGGGGATTTTCCGAAAAAGAATCGGCTTTCCGAAATTTCTTATTTCATCGGAGAAAAAATCAGATATGACTTTGAGGTCATGATTTTTTTTTCTTCTGCGATAAGTAAAAGAAACAAATGCAAAATATACATAAAACACACACATAATACATACATAATACATACATAATACACACACACACACACACACACACACACACACACACACACACACACACACACACACACACACACACACACACACACACACACATATCTTGTCACATCAAAAACAAATAAATTTAATACTTACGAAGAAAATGAAGTTGAGGAAGCATAGTAGATATTTAGCAAACGCAGTCCCACAGTTGAGCGCCATTTTGCTGTAGAGAAAAGAGAAGAAAAATCAGATTAATTGCAAATTCGTTATTTTCTTTAATATCGCTAATAATTGTAAGGCATACAAGATAAAGTGGATTATGTCTTCGTTATCTTCATGTCTTCCATAATGTTTTTTTTCTTTTTTATTCCTTTCTTCTATTATTATCTTTGTCTTTCGATCTATCTCCATTTCCCTCACAAAAAAAGTCTGAAAAAACTCTACCTTAAACAACATTAACAGAAATAGAAAAATATATCCAAAAATATAGAAAAAAAAGAACACAGAGGTAAAGAAGAACGAATAAATAATAAATAATAAAATATGGCTTAAGGAGATAACGGTAGCGAACGGGAACTCAGATCGGCCACAAGGAAAGATAAATAAATAAATAAATAGATGAATAAATGCATATATAAGTGAATTAGTCAATAATTCAACGTATCAAGTAATGAATCCATAACTAAGTGAATGAAAAATAAAAAAATAAATTGAATTAAAAGAATCTGCAGAAAGTAACAAAAATATCATTACAGCGACTGTTCATTCATTACATGCATTAAATTGCAGTTCATTAATTACATACATTAATTACTCCCACTCCCTCTCCCTCTCCCTCTCCCTCTCCCTCTCCTACTCCCACTCTCTCTCTCTCTCTCTTTTCCTCCTTCTCCTTCTCTGCCTAAGAGAAAACCCCAGATAAACAAAGGAATTGGAAGAAGAAAAGGAAGAGAAAACAATAAAAAAATAAATAAAAAAAAACGAAAAAAAACGAAATCCCCCCCCTTCCCTCAAAACCAATCAACGCCAAACCAAACACAACGCCAACCCCACGCCCCGCAAGCCAAAGCAACCCGAGACAAGCCAAAGCAAGCGAGCCAGCGAGATTCACTCACAATTTGATGAATCTTCTTCAAGCATAAACAGGCCACCTCTCTCTCTCTCTCTCTCTTCTTTATCTGGATCTCTGGATCTCTCTCTTTCTTTCTTTATTTGATCTCTCTCTCTCTCTCCCTCTGAATCTCTCTCTCTCTCTCTCTCTCTCTCTCTCTCTCTCTCTCTCTCTCTGTCTCTCTCTCTCTCTCTCTCTCTCTCTCTCTCTCTCTTTTTATCTGACTTCTGACTTCTCTCTCTCTCTTTCTTTCTTTTATTTGGATCTCTCTCTCTCTCTCCCTCTCTGATGAATCTCTCTCTCCCTCTCTCTCTCTCTCTCTCTCTCTCTCTCTCTCTCTCTCTCTCTCTCTCTCTCTCTCTCTTTCTTTCTCTCTTTCTTTCTTTCTCTCTCTCAGACAGACAGAGAGAGAGACAGAGACAGAGAGAGGAGGAAAGGGGGAGGTGAAGAGGAGGAATATGTAGCATCGAAACACTATGGAATATTACATGAGCAATGGCCGACTTGTTAGGGAGAGGAGGAGGAGGAGGAGGGGGAGAAGGGGTAAGGAGGAAGGGAAGGAGGAGGAAGGGGAAGGAGGAGGACGACGAGGAGAAGGGGGAGGGGGAGGAGGTGGAGGAATAGGAGGAGGAGGAGGAGGAGAAGGGGCATGGAGGAGATGGAGGAGGAAGGGAAGGTGGAGGACGAGGGAAGGGGAGGAGGTGGAGGAAGGAGGAGAAGGGGCGAGGAGGAGATGGAGGAGGAGGAAAGGAAGGTGGAGGAGAACGAGGGGAAGGGGGATGGGGAGGGGAGGAGGGGTGGGGGGAGGGGGAGGATGAAGGGAAGGAAGAGGAGGGGGAGGGGGAGGGGGAGGGGAGGAAAAGGAGAGAGAGGAGAGTGAAGGAAAGAAGATAGAGGAGGAGAATTAGAAGGAGAAGGAGAAGATGGAAGATGAGGAAACGGAGAAAAAGAGGAAAATAATGAAATGTTAAGAAAAGAGAAGCACTGAAGGACTAAGAAAAACTAAGAACAAAAGAAAAGACAGCGAGAAAAGGTAAAAAAAACGGAAAAAACGACAAGTCAGAAGAGAGGAAGAAAAAAATCAGAAATAAAATTATAAAAAGATATCATCGCGTGAGGATGATTCATAAAATAATTAATAGCAGAATAATAAAAATAATATATTAATCATTAACAAAAAGGAGGAGAAAGAGGATTAAGAAAATACTGACAAATACTAATAAAATGATTTAGATGATGTAGATGATGATAATAACAATAATGCTTAATAAAAGTAATAGCGACAACAACAACAATAAATAATAATAATAATAATAATAATAATAATAATAATAATAATAATAATAATAACAATAATATTAACAACAATGCTGACAAAAATGATAACATTGATAATATTCATCACCACCATTATAACAAAAACAACAATGACAACAACACCAATAACACCAGCAACAATAAATGAAAACATCGCAACAA
>NC_091561.1:38168217-38170717 GCF_042767895.1 Penaeus vannamei
GACGCGAAGGACTCAATTGGCGGTCCGTGAAGGAAGGAGGAAGAAAGAAGGAAGGAGAAAGAGAGAGAGAGAATGAGGGAGGTAGCGGGGAAGGAAGGGTGGAGGGAGGGAGGGAAAGAGGTAGGGAGAGGTGAGAGGGGGAGGAAGGGAGGTAGAGGGGAGGGAGGGAAGAAGGTAGAGGGGAGGGAGGGGAGGGTAGGAGGTAGCGGGGAAGGAAGGGTGGAGGGAGGTGGAGGACGGAGGGTGGAAGAAGGAAGGAGGGAGGGTGGTGGATGAGGGGACGGAGGAGGTAGAGTGTAAAGATATAAATAATGAATAATATCTTAGTATTATTCCATGTGTTACCATGCTTATTCTTATATTTGGTGTGACTGGTTACCCGTTTGCTTCCAACTTACTTCCTGTGTGCAAGGAATGGCCGGAGTTGCCATCCACTGGCAGTGCGGGATTTGAACGCGGGTCAGCAGGAAGGAAGATAAAGAGAAATGAGAAGAGGAAGAAATGGAGGAGTTGGGGAAAAAAGAAGGAAGGGAAAAAGGAGGAAGAAATAAAGCAATAGGAGGGAAAAAGGAGGAAGAAATAAAGGAATAGGAGGGAAAAAGGAGGAAGAAATAAGGGAATAGAAGGGAAGAAAGGAATAATAAAAAAGGAGAAAAGGAGGAGAGGTAAAAAAAGAAATGAAGGAGAAAGAAAAGAAATACAGAAACAAAACAAGATGCGAAAAAAATAATAACAACAATAAGAAACATACATTAAAAAAAAAAAAACGTTAAACTGTTAATAATACTTCGAAATACAACGATGACACTTCAGACATGTCGCTTACACGTCATCTTCGCTTCAAGGAAATGAGTACTCGCGTCATCGCAAAAATAATGGGGAGAGAGAAGTAGGGGAGAGGGAGGTGGGGGAGAGGGGGAGAGAGAGAGAGAGAGGGGGAGGTGGGGAGAGGGAGGTGGGGGAGGGAGATGGGGAAGAGAGAGGTGAGGGAGAGGGAGGTGGGGGGAGGGAGGTGGGGAGGGGAAGTGGGGAGAGAGAGGTGGGGGAGAGGGGGAGAGGGAGGTGAGGGAGCGGGAGGTAGGGAGAGGGAGGTGAGGGGGTGGGGGGTGAAGAGCAAGAGGACAGGGTGAAGCCGTCGCTTTGAGGACGAAAAAAGAGATGAGAAAAAAAATAAAAATAAAAAAGAACAGGACAGGCTTGCAGGGGCTGAATCTGACGCGTCACGCTACTGAAGGAGGAGAGGGAGGGAGAGGGAGAGAGAGAGGGAGGAGGGAGGGGGAGGGAGAGAGACGGAGGGAGGGAGGGAGAGAGGGAGGAGGGAGGGGGAGGGAGAGAGAGGAGGGAGGGAGAGAGAGAGGAGGGAGGGAGAGAGGAGGAGGAGAGAGACGGAGGGAGGGAGGGAGAGAGAGAGGGAGGGAGGGAGGGAGAGAGGACGGACGGAGGGAGAGAGAGAGGGAGAGAGAGGAGGGAGGGAGGGAGGGAGGGAGGGAAAGGGAGAGAGAGAGGGAGAGAGGGAGAGAGGGAGGGAGAGAGAGAGAGAGAGAGGGAGAGAGAGAGGGAGGAGAGAAAGAGGGAGAGGGAGAGAAAGGGAGAGAGAGAGGGAGAGAGGGAGGGAGAAAGAGAGAGAGAGAGGGAGAGAGAGAGAGAGAGAGCGAGAGGGGGAGGGGGGGAGGGAGGGAAGGAGGGAGGGAAGGAAGGAGGGAGGGAGGGAAGGAGGGAGGGAGGGAAGGAAGGAAGGAGGGAGAGAGAGAAGGAGAGAGAGAGAGAGAGAGAAGGAGAGAGGGATATTTCACCCTTCCTCTTCCTCTCTCCCTCCCTTTTCCCTACCATATCCAATACTGCAACGACCGATGAAATATATATCAAAATATTTCCGCGAAAAAAAATGCATTTTGGGAAGACTCAATTTCCGTAAATGTTGCACGGGTTAGGATTCGGTAAATATTCAATTCCATTATTTCTCATTTCTACCCCTTTCGTCACTCTCTATCCCTCCTTCTCTTCCTCCTTTTCTTCCTCTTCCTCCTTCTCTCCTTCCCGTCTCTTTTCTTCTTTATTACTGTTGAAATCGATCTAAAACAAAACAACTTTTGAACGAACGAACGGGGAGAGAGAGAGAGAGAGAGAGAGAGAGAGAGAGAGAGAGAGAGAGAGAGAGAGAGAGAGAGAGAGAGAGAGAGAGAGAGAGAGAGAGAGAAAAGAAAAGAGAGAGAGAAGGGAAGAGAAAAAGAGAGAAGAGAAAAAGAGAGTTGAGAAAAAGAGAAAGAAGAAAAAGAAAAAGAAAGAAAAAAAAGACTAGCGATCAAGAGAGAAAAAGAAAAAAAAAAACGAAAAATAAAACGAAGAAAAAGAAATAAACAAACACAGACGGACAGAACCGAGTATGACCAACCGCACATATTCCACTAAGTCCATAACTATGCATAGATAACAGCCGGAATTCCCCGAACCTAATCTACGGCCGGTGTAGCGACGACGCAAAACCCCCGACGGACCGGAT
>NC_091561.1:38173217-38175717 GCF_042767895.1 Penaeus vannamei
GAGAGAAATAACCCTGAGTATACATAAAAGTACGAGCAAGACTGGTCTGACGAAGTAGGTTTCATTTTTCTTTTTTTTCATATTTTCTCATTTATTCATTTATTCATTTTAATCATTTAAAAAATTTAAATCATTTTCTCATTTATTCATTTATTCATTTTAATCATTTTAAACATCTGTTCGTTCTCATTCAAAAACAATCGAAGTCAAATAATTCAATATCTTATTTATTTATATATTCAACTATTTTTTTTACACAAATCAATTCTAATAAATACATTTACATACAGATACACGGCGAGACAGACATAAAAAACAGAAAGATAAACAGACAGATAACAAGCAATATAGATAAAAATAAACCAGCAGATATACACAAACCTCATTTATTTTTCTCTCTTTCTTCTTCTTATTCTCTTTTTATCCCCTTTTATTCTCATGCCTTTCTGCTTGAGTTTATTTCTGCAATCACAAGCAGGTCGGCCAATCTTTATGGCAATGCGATCGGCGGTCAAGATTTATTGCAAATTGACATGTTAAAGAGGGGGGGGGGGGGGGGGGGGAGAAGAGGAGGGAGGGGAAGAGAAGCGGGAGAGTGGGAGAAATGTGGAGGGAAGGGGAGGGAGGGAGGGAGGGTGAGAGAAGGGGAGAGGGAGGGAGGGAGGGAAGGGAGAGGGGAGAGAGGGAGGGAGGGAGGAGAGGGAGAAGGAGAAAAGGAGGGAAGGAGAGGAGAGGGAGAAAAGGACTGAAGGAGAGGTGAGGAGTGGGAGAAAAGGACAGAGAGGAGGGGGAGAGAGAGAGAGGGAGAAAAGGACAGAGGGCAGGAGAGGGAGCGTGAGAAAAGTACAGAAGGGAAGGAGAGGGAGAGGGAGAAAAGGACTGAAGGAGAGGTGGGGAGAGGAAGAAAAGGACAGAGAGGGGGGAGAGAGAAAGAGAGAGAAAAGGACAGAGGGAAGGAGAGGGAGAGGGAGCAGAAGACAAGAGGGAAGGAGAGAGAGAGGGAGAAAGGGACAGAAGGAGATGAGAGGGAGAGGAATGGAAGGAGCAAAAGGTAAGAGAGGATATGGGAACGTAGGAAAAGAAAGGGAAGGGAAAATGAACAAGAAGGGGAGGTAGGTAGGTAAGGGGTTGAAGGGGAGAGAGTAGGAAGGGGGTGGGTGTAGAAGAGGAGTAAACAGGAAGAAGGAGGAGGAGGTAGAGGAGGGAAAAGGAGGAGGAGAGGCAGGGGGAAGAGAAAGAAAAAAGAAGAAGAATGAGGAGGAGGAGGGAAAGAAGAAGGAAAAGAAGGAGGTAGAGGAAGAAAAGGAGGAGGAGAGGCAGGGGGGAGAGAAAGAAGAAGAAAAAGAAGGAGGAGAGGCAGGGAAAGAATTAGGAAAAGGAGGAGAAAGGAGGAAAAAGGAGGAGGAAGGAGGAGTAGAGGAGAACAGAAGGCGGAGTAAGGGGAGAGCGAGGATAGGGGGTGGGGATGGGGGGTGATGGGGGGGAGAGATCCAAGCTGGATCCAAAACCTGATCACGACTATTCTTAATCCTTTTGCTGCGCCCGAAATATCAGGCTGGGTTGCTGGGAGGGGGGAGAGGGGGAGGGGGGGGACGAAGGACAGAGACACACATACACATTCATACATACATACATACACACAAAAAGAGAGAGAGAGAGAGAGAGAGAGAGAGAGAGAGAGAGAGAGAGAGAGAGAGAGAGAGAGAGAGAGAGAGAGAGAGGGAGAGAGAGAGAGAGAGAGAGAGAGAGAGAGAGAGAGAGAGAGAGAGAGAGAGAGAGAGAGAGTAACAGAAAGAGTGGGAAGGGGAGGCAGGGAAAGAAAAAGAGAGAAGATACAGGCAGATAAAAAAGGAGAAAGGGAAAGGCAGAGAGCAAAAGTAGAAGGGAAAACAAAACAAAATGAGACAGAGAGAAAGGAAGAAAGCAAGAGAAAGAGAGAGGCAAGAGAAAGAGAGAGGCAAGAGAAAAGGAGAGAAGTAGAGAGGAAGCGCCTAAAGGAGCTGAAGTAATATTAAAACTGAGGGGGAGGCAGAGAGAAAGAGAAAGAGCGATAAGCAGAGAAAATGAAAGAGAAACAGAGAAAGACAGGAAAAAAGGTAGGGAGAAAGAGATGAAGTAGGCAAGGAAAAAGCGAGAGAGGGAGAAGCAAAGAGAGAGAGAGAGAGAGAGAGAGAGAGAGAGAGAAAGAGAGAGAGAGAGAGGGAGAGAGAGAGAGAGAGAGAGAGAGAGAGAGAGAGAGAGAGAGAGAGAGAGAGAGAGAGAGAGACGGACAGACAGACAGACAGACAGACAGACAGACAGACAGACAGACAGAGACAGAGGCAGCGAGAGACAGAAATAGACAGAGAAAGAGACGCAGAGAAAAACAGAAATACCGATAGCCAGAGAAAATGAGAGAGAGACAGACAGATAAGCACAGAAACACAGAAATACGCCGGTAAACAAAAAGAAAGAGACAGAGAGACAGAGAGCAAGAGACAGAAGGAGAGACAGCGCAAGC
>NC_091561.1:38180717-38183217 GCF_042767895.1 Penaeus vannamei
GACGTCACCGAGCTCCTTTTAAACAAATGGACAGTAATATTTGCAATATTTCCCTCCATCTTCTTTTTTTTCTTTTACTTTTTTTTCAATAAACAAAGTGCCAGTCGGAATGAGGGCTACTTCCTGCATATGAATGAACGGGTTTCTATAGCAACGCCCGAAGCGAGACAGCGAGACGAGAGGAGTCGAGAGGCTGCGATGCGGGACCCTCGGATGCTGCATCTGCTCATCTCCGCGTTTCTCTCTCGCTCGCTCCCTCGGTCTGTCTCTGTCTCTGCCTCTCTTACTTATTCTTTCGATTTCTCTCTTTCCCCCCTTATGCACATCTCTCTCTTTCCCTCTTTCTTTCTGTCTCCCTCCCTCTATCTCTATCTCTATCTCTATCTCTATCTCTATCTCTATCTCTATCTCTATCTCTCTCTCTCTCTCTCTCTCTCTCTCTCTCTCTCTCTCTCTCTCTCTCTCTCTCTCTCTATATATATATATATATATATATATATATATGTGTGTGTGTGTGTGTGTGTGTGTGTGTGTGTGTGTGTGTGTGTGTGTGTGTGTGTGTGTGTGTGTGTTTGTGTGTATGTGTGTATGTATGCATATATGTATGTATGTATACGTTTATGTACATGCGTATTATCGTGTACGTGTGTGTGTGTGTGCGCGCGCGAGTGCGTGCGTATGTGCATGTACGTAAACAGAAAAAAAATATATATATATATATTCGTCAAACTAAAAAATAAACAAACAAATAAACAACAAGCAAATCAATCCAAACAACATTCTCCATAATCAACCGAAGTTCAAAAAGGCGGAACGATTTCTGCCCAATATTGGAAATCGAAAAAAGGAACTTGATGGAATTGGCCAAAGCTTCTGAAAGAGAGAGAGAGAAAAAAAAAACGAAAAAAAAAAAAACGAAAAAAAGAGTGAGGTTTTGGAAACCGTTTTGGGAAGCGGCGGCGGCTGCAGACTGGCGGAAGAGATGGAATTCGGGAAGAAATCACTATTACAATTGTGAATATGAAATGGTTAGGGAAGGGAGGGAGGGGAGGAGGGAGAGAGGGGGGAAAGGAGGGAGAGAGGATTTGGGGGTGGGAGGGAGGGAGGGAGGGTAGGAGGGAAGGAGGGAGGGGGAGGGGGAGGGGAAATAAGGAGGGAGAGAGGGTAGGAGGGAAGGAGGGGGAGCGGGGTGGGGAGTGAGAGAGAGGGAAAGGAGGAGGTGGGAGGAAGGCAGCGGGGAGTGAGAGAGGGAAGGGAGGGAAGGGAGGAGTGAAAAGAGGGAGGGAGAGTTTGAGAGAGTGAGAATAGGGAAGGAGAGTGGGAGAGAGGGGGGGAGGGAGACGGAATGAGAGGAAGGAAGGTGGGAAGGAAAGAAGGGAATATGGGCTGAAGAGAAGGAAGAAATGGGAAGGAAGGAGGGAGAGAAATATGAAAAGAAGGAAGGAGGAATTGGAAAAGTGGGAAAAACCTCCCCTTTGGCGCAGCGGCGAATACGGAGAACGGCCGAGGCTTCAATACCGGCGCCTCCTGAGACACCGAAGGAAAATCCGCGAGCAAAACACATCTTACCTTTGCGGGACAACGAAGCAAGAAGGAGAGGCAAAACGAGCACAAAATCGGGAGGCAAAACTTCGACTAGATTTTAGAAGAGGATTTTGACTTCCACGTGAATAGGAAGAAATAATCATGTTTACACTTAAATTTCGTTCCCGCCTCCACCCACAAAAAAAAAAAAAAAATCATCATGATAGTGACAACTATCATTATAATTATTATAAACATTCCTATTGTCATCGTCATCATTACTATTACCAATATCATCAATATCATTACTAACATCAACTTTATAATAATTATAATAATAATAATAGTGATGATGATAGTGATGATGATGATGATAATAACAATGATAACAACAACAACAATGACAATAATAAAAACTATAATAATGATAATCACAATAATAATAATAATAATACCAATACCAATAATAATAATAATAATAATAATAATAATAATAATAACAAAAATAACAATAACAATAACAATAACAATAACAACAACAACAACAACAATAACACTAACACTAACACAAACAACCCAAAACAAACCAAGCCACATTTCCTTTCACCCACCCACCCCCCACCCCGCCCCCGCCCCCGAGAGCACAAGGCCATCCCGCCAAAGCAAAAGTTACTGGATCAACAACATTACCTCCAGACCTTGCCTGGACGGAGGACAAGCACGCCTCGGTCAGACAATGCCAAATTTCCCGGCAGATGGGGAGGAGAAGATGCTGAGGGGGAGAAGGAAGAGGGAGGGGGAGAAGGAAGGGGGAGGGGGAGAAGGAAGAGGAAGGAGGGAGGGGAAGGAAAGTGTTGATTGGAAGGGGAGGATGGGGCGGTTGGGAAGAAATGGGAAGGGAGGGAGGGGAAGGAAGAGAGAGAGGGAGGGGAAGGCAGAGGGAGAGGAGGGAAGATGGAAGGGAAGGAAAAGGGAT
>NC_091561.1:38188217-38200717 GCF_042767895.1 Penaeus vannamei
CGACGACCAGACAACCCAACGACCCCTATTCCCGGTAACTCACGCTCAGGTATTCTTTATGCTCTGTCCGCCGCCTGTCTATTAAAAGACCCATAACCTATAATATGATTTCCCTTTGTCCAAGAGGTACATGCTGCTACACACTCCCCTTTGTCCAAGCGGCCTATACTGCCCCACACACGCCTTTGTCTACCAGCACTAACCATTACTCTGTGACGTCTATATTGTCTCTATCACCGCGCTTTATCACACACCTCATCTCTATAACATAGCATATTATATCACCATACTATATCAACTCCTCTAAGTCTTTTTGTCTCTTTAACTCATATTGTGCTACATTATTACTGCATTAATAGACTATATTAGCTGGCCACACTGCCCCCTCGATATACAGAAGCAAGAATAACAGGCTATAAATAATAAATACTGACAGCAGAAACCACTATTTTTTCTTTTAATAATAGTACCGGAAGTCTTCGCACCCAAAAAACTATTTTTTTCTAATTTAGATTTTTTGACCAACGGATAAGACCATAGGGAAAGGGTTAAAAGCAATAAAAATATAAAATTGAATAAAAAAGAACAAAGGAATGTGTGTTAAGTTGGAGTTATAACGATCAATTTTTTTTCATTTTCAAAGAAAAAAAATTGGGAGAGAAACTAAAGACACAGAATCCGACAAAAATGTAATTCTAAGACAAACATCTGAGAAAGAAGTAGAAAAAAATAAAGCAAATAAAACGGCACAGAACAGAAAAATCAGAAGTAGGCTGAAATGCAAGAATCATAACATCATAAAACAAAAACAGAGCATCACTTTAAATGAACAAATAAATACTTATACCAAGGCTTTAGCAAAGGATTTAAACCTCGCTGCGTTTCCGGGTTTAAATCCTTTGCGATGATTTGCAGTTTTTAACTCTTAAACTTTATTTCAGCCATTTTGAAAATTAAGGAAAGTTAGTGCGCTCATGTATGTGTATCCTATGTTTGTGTTATAAACACACAGGTATATATGTGTGTGTGTGTGTGTGTGTGTGTGTGTGTGTGTGTGTGTGTGTGTGTGTGTGTGTGTGTGTGTGTGTGTGTGTGTGTGTGTGTGTGTGTGTGTGTGTGCGTGTGCGTGTCCGTGTGTGTGTGCGTGTGTGTGTGTGTGTGTGTGTGTGTGTGTGTGTGTGTGTGTGTGTGTGTTTGCGTGTGTGTGTGTGTGTGTGTGTGTGTGCGTGTGAGTGTGCGTGTGAGTGTGCGTGTGAGTGTGCGTGTGAGTGTGCGTGTGCGTGAGCGTGTGTGTGTGCGTGTGTGTGTAATTGTATGCATGTACTTGCACGCGCCCGCACGTGCGTTCGTCCGTGCGTGCCAGCGTGTCCGCGTGTGTGTCTGGCCGCCTGTGTCTGTCCTGGCGTGTGTGCATTCGTGCGATGAGCGTGCATGGCCGCCTCGCACGCGTGTCTGTGCGCATATACTTTACATAATCCCAACAGGCCGCGCGAGGAGGCGGAGGCGGAGGCGGCGACCAGACACTTCAAAGGTCGCAGCGAGGGAGGGAGAGAGAGGGAGAGGGAGGGAGACGAGGGCGTAGGATTGAGAGGGATGGAGTGAGAGGGAGGGAACGAGAGAGGGAGAGGGAGGGGGACGAGGGCGTAAGACTGAGAGGGAAGGAGTGAGAGGGAGGGAGAAGGGAGCGAAAGAGTGAGAGGGAGGGTGACGAGGGCCTAGGACTGAGAGGGAAGGAGGAGGGAGGGAGAAGGGAGAGAAGGGGTGAAAGGGAGGGAGAGGAAGTGAGATGTAAGGGAGAGGAGTAAAAAAATGCTATGGAGAAAAAAATACCCGAATAAGGGAGGACCGACGGACGGAGAAAAGAGCGAGCGAATGTGGGAAGAAAGCAGAAGAGAGCAAGGGAGCAATTCGACGGAATGCGGGAGCGAGCCACGGAGGGAGAGGGAGCTGACGGAGGAGAAGGGAGAAGGGAAAAGGAGGGTGCAGAAGGGAGGGGGAGGATGAAGAACAGCGGAGAAGGGAGGAGGAGGAAGAAGGAAGATGCAGAAGGGAGAAGGAGGAAGAAGGAAGGTGCAGAAGGGAGGAGGAGGAAGAGGGAGGGTAGAGAAGGAAGGACGAGGAGGAAGAGGGAGGGTAGAGAAGGAAGGACGAGGAGGAGGAAGGGAGGAGGACTAGGAAGAAGAAGGGCGCAGAAGGGAGGAGGAGGAGGAGCAGGGAGAAGGAGGGCGGAGGACACCCGCTCGGCCTGACCACACGCGACAGACAAGGTCAGCAGGTGACTCCTCGCTCCGGTTGAGAAATATCACCGGGAACATTCAAGGTCACGAGAGGAGTCTGGCGGAGAGAGGGAGAAAGAAGAATGTAGGGAGGGAGGGATTAAGGGGGAGAGGGAGAAAGAGGGATGGAGAGAGAGAGGGAGGGAGAAAGAGGTATGTAGGGAGGGAGAGGGGGAGGGAGAGAGGGAGGGAGAAAAAGGGATGTAGGGAGGAGGGAGGGATTAAGGGGGAGAGGGAGAAAAAGGTATGTAGGGAGGGAGGGAGTGAGGGAGAGAGGGAGAAAGAGGTATGTAAGGAGGGAGGGAAGGATTGAGGGAGTGAGGGGGAAAGAGGGAGAGGTAGAAAGAAGGGATGGACGGATGGAGGGGGAGGGATTGGGGTATGATGGGAGGGAGAGGAGGGAGTGAGGGAGTAGAGAGGGAGTGAGGGAGAGAGGGAAGGACATAGGGAGAGGAGGACGACAAGGAGACAGTGAGACAGGGACAGAATAAAGGAGGGAATGGGACGGGTAGGAGAGACAAAGGGAGAATGAGATGGAGAGTAAAAGGGGAGTGGGTCAGGGACAGGGAGAGAGAGAGAGAGAGAGAGAGAGAGAGAGAGAGAGAGAGAGAGAGAGAGAGAGAGAGAGAGAGAGAGAGAGAGAGAGAGAGAGAGAGGGGAGGGAGGGGAGGGGGAGGGGGGGGGGGGAGGGGGAGGGGGAGGGAGGGAGGGAGGGAGGGAGGAGGGAGGGAGGGAGGGAGGATGGGAGGGAGGAGGAGGAGGAAGAAAGGGAGGGAGGGAGGGAGGAGGGAGGGAGGGAGGGAGAGAGAGAGAGAGAGAGAGAGAGAGAGAGAGAGAGAGGAGAGAGAGAGAGAGAGAGAGAGAGAGAGAGAGAGAGAGAGAGACAGCGAGAGAGAGAGAGAGAGAGAGACAGCGAGAGAGAGAGAGAGAGAGAGACAGCGAGAGAGAGAGAGAGAGAGACAGAAACAGAGAGAGAGAGAGTGAGTGAGAAAGAAAAAAAAATAGAAAGACCGAAACAAGAAAAAGGAGGAAGAGAACGAAAACACAGAATCACGAAAAAAACGACCCATCATACCATCCCCTCCCCAAAACTACCTTTGTGACAAGAACGTGTTATACCACTCACCAGTTTACGATTAAAAAAAAAAGACGACAGTAAAGTCAACCAACCAACCAAGCTAACATGTGGACAAAGAAATCTGAGCGAAATGTTTTTATTTCAGTTAAATCTGACTAAATCATCTACCAGTTTTAATGATTTTATTCTACTGTTCCATCTAATGCCCAGTTTCACTTTTAATTGCTGTTCTTACGCGGTTTAGAGGTCTAATTGTAAACAAGAGCGATTATTAAAAATGTGGCTCTAATTAGTCGGTTATAAGCTGTACGAATGTGAAAAATAGTTTGGATTAATCTGGATATTTATAAGAAGTTTGAGGATGACAAATGAGAGAGGGAGAGGGAAAGGGAGAGGAAGAAGGAAAGGGAGGGAGGGAGGAAAAGAGAGAGAGAGAGAGAGAGAGAGAGAGAGAGAGAGAGAGAGAGAGAGAGAGAGAGAGAGAGAAAGCAGGGATCGAGGGAGGTAAGCAAAAAAAGGAAGGAGGGAGAAAAAATAAAGAAAAAAGAAAAAATGAAAAATAGAAGCCTTATCACCCCCCTTACCCTTACCATTTCTCCCTTAGAGGTCTAATTGTAAACAAGAGCGATTATTAAAAATGTGTCTCTAATTAGTCGGTTATAAGCTGTACGAATGTGAAAAATAGTTTGGATTAATCTGGATATTTATAAGAAGTTTGAGGATGACAAATGAGAGAGGGAGAGGGAAAGGGAGAGGAAGAAGGAAAGGGAGGGAGGGAGGAAAAGAGAGAGAGAGAGAGAGAGAGAGAGAGAGAGAGAGAGAGAGAGAAAGCAGGGATCGAGGGAGGTAAGCAAAAAAAGGAAGGAGGGAGAAAAAATAAAGAAAAAAGAAAAAATGAAAAATAGAAGCCTTATCACCCCCCTTACCCTTACCATTTCTCCCTTAGAGGTCTAATTGTAAACAAGAGCGATTATTAAAAATGTGTCTCTAATTAGTCGGTTATAAGCTGTGCGAATGTGAAAAATAGTTTGGATTAATCTGGATATTTATAAGGAGTTTGAGGATGAAAAATGAGAGAGGGAGAGGGAAAGCGAGAGGAAGAAGGAAAGGGAGGGAGGGAGAGGAAGAAGGAAGGAAAGAAAGAAAGAGAGAGAGAGAGAGAGAGAGAGAGAGAGAGAGAGAAAGCAGGGATCGAGGGAGGTAAGCAAAAAAAGGGAGGGAGAAAAAATAAAGAAAAAAGAAAAAATGAAAAATAGAAGCCTTATCACCCCCCTTACCCTTACCATTTCTCCCTCCTCCCCCTATCCCAACCCCTCCCCACCCCACCCACACCCCACTCACAACCTCCCCAGACCCGATATAACGGAGGCAACGCTATCCGCAAACCGAAGACCCGAATATCCGATATCGGAAAGATCGCCTAAAATGCCCGGCCTTGTATAGGATCCTCACTCGGCGGACAATAGTAGATTTTTCCCCTTTTTGTTCGAAGAGAAAATTTGTCGTTTTTTCTAAGGTTGGTTTCTGTGTGTGCAGTCGAAATGTTTATATAAACATACATACATATGTATGCATGTATATGCAGACATGCATACATACATACATGTATACATACATATGTATGTAGGTATGTATGCGCATAAACGCATAAATACATACATACATACACGTATGTATGTATGCATGCATGCATGCATGCGTGCGTTCGTGCGTGTGTGCGCGCGCGCGTGTGTGTATATGTATATTTGTATGTAGGTAGGTATGCATATGCACATGTATACAAACATCTCGTCTATGTTTGTTTTTCTCTTGCTTTCTACTATCTTTGCTCCCTGCCTATACCCCCTCTCTCTCTGTTTTCTTCTCTCTTCCTACTTCCCTTCCTTCCTCTCTCGTACTCTCTCTCTTCTCCTCTTCCTCCCATCCCCATTTTTAATTTTTAAATCCCTCCTCCCTTCCTCCCCTTCTCCCCTATCCCACTCCCTCACATCTTCCGAAAAAAGAACAACACAACAATAACAACAGCAACAACAACAACATCAACAACAACAACAAACCAAAACAAAAACCAAACACTCACCCAAGCCTACGCCCACCCAACACACCCCCACCCCACCTTTGAAGAACCTCATCCGAGTTACAATCCAAAGGAATTCGCGATGACGGTTATGGAAATTCGCGCAATATATCGACTGATGGATGTCGCTCCGATGGCGGGCAGAGAGGGTTAAATGCCGCCCGCGAAATACTTATGCCCCGTGCCTTTCGTTTCTATTCTTTCCTCTCTCTCTCTCTCTCTCTCTCTCTCTCTCTCTCTCTCTCTCTCTCTCTCTCTCTCTCTCTCTCTTCGCCCGTGCTTGTGGGGAGAGGTGGGAATACTCCCTGGCGAGAGGAGAGAGAGAGAGGAGAGAGGAGAGAGGAGAGAGGAGAGAGGGAGAGAGGAGAGAGGAAGACGAGAGAGAGAGAGGAGAGAGAAGAGAGAAGAGAGAAGAGAGAAGAGAGAAGAGAGAAGAGAGAAGAGAGAAGAGCGAAGAGCGAAGAGAGAGAGAAGAGAGAGAGAGAGAGAGAGAGAGAGAGAGAGAGAGAGAGAGAGAGAGAGAGAGAGAGAGAGAGAGAGAGAGAGAGAGAGAGAGAGAGAGAAAGAGATAGAGAGAGAGAGGGGAGGGCAGGAAAGAGAGGGGTTAGGGGAGGAGGGAGGAGAAGAAGGGGGAGGGAGGATGAGAAGGAGGAAGTAGGAGAAGGAGTAGGAGAAGGCATAGGAGTCGGGTTAGGGAGAAGAAAACGAATAGGCCGAGAGAAAAAAAGACAAAATTACAAGAGAAATAGAACGACAGAGCACGAGAGAACAAACACGACCCCCCCCTCGCCCCCCCCCCCAAAAAAAATAGACCAAGCAAAAGAAAATGTCCGAAAAGACCCCAAACCTCACCCCACCTCACCCCATCCTACCTCCTGAGCTCCCCCCCACCCCCACCCCTGCCCCACACGAGGGCGTTGCAGCGTCCGAGGGTGCCACAGCCGAGAGTGCCACAGCCGAGGGTGCCACAGCCGAGAGTGCCACAGCCGAGAGTGCCACAGCCGAGGGTGCCACAGCCGAGGGTGCCACAGCCGAGAGTGCCACAGCCGAGGGTGCCACAGCCGAGGGTGCCACAACCGAGGGTGCCACAGCCGAGGGTGCCACAGCCGAGGGTGCCACAACCGAGGGTGCCACAGCCGAGAGTGCCACAGCCGAGGGTGCCACAGCCGAGGGTGCCACAACCGAGGGTGCCACAGCCGAGGGTGCCACAGCCGAGAGTGCCACAGCCGAGGGTGCCACAGCCGAGAGTGCCACAGCCGAGGGTGCCACAGCCGAGGGTGCCACAGCCGAGAGTGCCACAGCCGAGGGTGCCACAGCCGAGGGTGCCACAGCCGAGAGTGCCACAGCCGAGGGTGCCACAGCCGAGAGTGCCACAACCGAGGGTGCCACATCCCCTTCGCCGTAACTCAGAGACAAGTGCCAATTACTCTCTTTCCTAACAACATCGCCTGGCGGGGTCGTCCTCCTGCCCCTTCGGAATTCCTGGATTAATTGTGTTTTCGTTTCGTTTTTTTTTTGGAGCATTCTGTCCATTTATTATCTTTATCATCTTTGTCATTATCTTTATACGTCGTGGCATTTTCCTTTATTTGACTATTTTCTTCATTTTCATTTTCATTTTTTTTTTTTTTTTTTTTTGGGGGGGGGGGGGTGAATTTTCTCTCTTTTTACATTCCCAACTTTTCTTTCTCTCAATTTTATGTGCATCTTTCATCCATGTCTATCTATCTAGTCGTTTCTTTCTTCTCTCCCTCTTCAACTGTTTTATCTTGTTCCATCATCGTCGTCTTCTGTTCCACGTCCTCGTCTCTAATCATCATGTTTCTCCCTTCTCCTTTATCATATATACACCTCTTCTCCTTCAGATTCTTTCCATCTTTTCCTTCTATAATCTTTTCCTTTGTTATATCCCCCTGTTCGTTATTTTGTTCATGACCTTTATCATCTCTTTGTATATTTTTCATTTATTTCATGTTCTCTCTTCATCGCTACCTTCCTTTCTTACTTCATTCTTTCCCTGTTCCCTTTCGTCCTCCTTTCCTTCTATCATTCTCTCCTTTCTTTGCTTGTTTCTTTTCTTCATTCTTTAACTCTACTATTCCATCTTACTTCTTTCTTCATTCTCTCTCTTACATTTCCTTTCTTATTCTGTCTCTTCTCATCCTTTCCCTTCTACTTTTTTTGACTGTTCCCTTTCTCACATCTTGCTTTCTGTTATTCCCTCCTTCTTTCTTTCTTTCCTCCCTTTTCCTCTTAGTTTTCCTCCTCCCTTTCTTCTTTCCACCGTCTCCTCTTTCTTCCCATTCTCTCTTACTTCCCCAGGAACCTCCTAAGACCACCCCCTCCCCCTCTCCCTCCCCATTACTACCGGCGATTCCCCCTCCCTCCCTCCCTCCCCCACACCCCTTACACCTTCCCCTCCTCTCCCATGTCCACTCCCCCTCCCCCCTCTCTGTGTGACTCCCCACTCTCTACTTTTCCCCATGCATGCTTTTTATCCTCATTTTTCCCCTCCCTCTCACTTACCCTAAAAACCCTCCCCTCTTTCCATCCAGTCTTCCCCTACCACCACACCTCCTACACCTTCACTCCCTTCCCATCTCTTTCTCCTTCCCCTCTCCTTCCTTCCTCATCACTCCCTCCCCCTTTCCCTCCTCCATCCCCCCTTCCCCTCCATCCCCTCCCTTCTCTCCTCCATCCCTCCCTCCTCCTCCCTTTCTTCCTCCATCCTCCTTCCTTCACTCATCCTACCCCTCCCTTCCGCTTCCTCCATCCTCCCTCCTCCCTTCCTTCCTCCATCCCCACTCCCATCCCTTCCTTCTCCCATCCTTCCTTCCTCCTTCGCCCCCTTCCCCCACCCCCTCCCCTTCACCCCTTCTCTTCCTCCCTCCTCCATCCCCCTCCCTCTCCCCACACTTGCCTCCAACCCTTCCCTTCCTCCTCCCTCCCTTCCCACCCCCACCCCCTCCCTCCTCCACCCCCACCCCTCCCCACCCCTCCCTATAGCGAGCACCTCCAAGAGAAACACTTTCACTTTCGCAACATCACGTGCATCGGGCAACCAACCGTGCAATCTTCCTCTATGAGTGGCAAATTCTTCATTTTTTTCACTTAATATATATCACTTTTGGAGAAAAAATAAAAGACAAATGATAACTTTAGGCTCGAAGATCCACTCGTTAGCGAGAAAAGACGACTATGATGTACATTTTTTTTTAAACCGAATGTTGCGTCACGTGCGCTAGAAATGTGTACATGTGTAGAGTGAACCAGACCGTGTTTCGTCAACGTTATAAACCGAGTTTTAAACGCACTTTGGCGGTGTTTTTGTCCGTTCGCGTGATCGTCTTTACGTTCATTTAAGTACAGTAAAAACACATGGTTATATTTGCGACATATACGTGTACTCTGTGCGCGAGCGCGCGCCGTGTGTGTGTGTGTGTGTGTGTGTGTGTGTGTGTGTGTGTGTGTGTGTGTGTGTGTGTGTGTGTGTGTGTGTGTGTGTGTGTGTGTGTGTGTGTGTGTGTGTGTGTGTGTGTGTGTGTGTATGTACATATGTGTGCGTGTGCATATGTATGCGTGTGCTTGTGTGTGTGTGTGTGTGTGTGTGTGGATGTGTGTGTGTGCATATGTGTGCGTGTGGATATGTGTGTGTGTGTATATGTGTGCGTGTGCATGTGTGCGTGTGCATATGTGTGCGTGTGCATATGTGTGCGTGTGCATATGTATGCGTGTGCTTGTGTATATGCCTGTGCTTGTATATGTTCCTACGTGTGTATTCGTTTGCGTGTGTATTCGTTTGCGTATGCGTGTACGTATGCGTGTGCGTATGCGTGCACGTCTTCGTATGCGTGCGCGTAGGCATCAATACAGGTTCACCTATCTCCGAATCCCTCGTCGATCGCAGCAACTCCTTCTGACACTCTAAATACAACTCTGAACTCATTCTCCTCATCACCATAAATTTACACACGATACTTTCCGAGCCAGCGAAGACATCCACTCCTCAAAACGAAAATGAATCAGTTATAAAAAAAAAAGAAAAAAAAACCCGCCTCACTCAACAGCACCCCGCTACCCCCCACCCCCCCGCACCTGACCGCCCGAGATAGGTTACACAGCCTCAGTATTCGGGTCAGGTGCCGGTCTCCGTAGCGCCCTCTCTCTCTCTCTCTCTCTTTATTTCTCTTTTCTCTTTTTCTAAACTGTCCCTTTCACTCTATCTCCTCTCTCTCTCTTTCTCATTCTCTCTCTCTCTTTCTCTTTCTCATTCTCTCTCTCTTTCTCATTCTCTCTCTCTTTCTCTTTCTCATTCTCTCTTTCTTTCTCTTTCTCATTCTCTCTCTCTTTCTCTTTCTCATTCTCTCTCTCTTTCTCATTCTCTCTCTCATTCTCATTCTCTCTCTCTTTCTCGTTCTCTCTCACTTTCTCATTCTCTCTCTTTCTCTTTTTTCTATCCTCTCTCTCCTCTCTTCCTTTCTCCCTCTTTCCCTCTTTATCTCTCTACCTCTTTACCTCTCTACCTCTCTTCCTCTCTCCCCTTTCCCTCTCTCTCAAGACATCCCCACCTTCTCCATTTTCCCCTTCGTCTTCTCCCTCCTCCATTATCCCCTCCATCCAAAACCCTCTTCTCGACCCTACATCCCCCTCCCTATCCCCCACCCCCACCCCTCCCCCTAGCGGCGACAGAAGGGGATTCCGCCCTCTGACCTCGTCCCGAAAGTCAAAATTTAATCTTTCAAAATGTTAATCAAAAGCTGTGCATCCGAAACAAGCAAACAACACGTACGCATATAGGCCTACGTACTATAAAGAGTACTATATACGTGCATATAGGCCTACGCACTATAAATGGTGCTCTATACGTGCATATAGGCCTAAATACTATAAAGAGTACTATATACGTGCATATAGGCCTACGCACTATAAATAGTACTATATACGTGCATATAGGCCTACGCACTATAAGTAATACTCTATACGTGCATATAGGCCTACGTACTATACAACCACCCATGCAAACAGACGCGCAAAAAGGGACATAACCCGCATATACAGGCTACGAACTATAAGTAAAATATACATATATACGCATATAGGCCTACGTACTATATAACCACCCATATATATATATATATATATATATATATATATATACACTAAACAAACAAACACACACACACACATGTAAACGGAACACCATCTGATATATATTCACAAGCATCTCCATTTCGTCAGACTGATTAGCTAATGGGAGAAAGGGATGGGGAAGAGGGAGAGGAAAGGGAAGGGAAAGGGGAGGTGAAGGTGAAGGGGGAGGGGGAGGGGAGGAAAGGGGAGAAGTCAGAAAAGGGAGGGAAGGAGGAAAGAGAGAGAGGGAGGGAGGGAGGGAGGGAGGGAGGGAGGGAGGGAGGGAGGGAGGGGGAGAGAGAGAGAGAGAGAGAGAGAGAGAGAGAGAGAGAGAGAGAGAGAGAGAGAGAGAGAGAGAGAGAGACAGAGACAGAGACAAGAGACAGACAGACAGACAGACAGACAAACAGACAGACAGGCAGAAAGACAGAAAGAGATGAGAGAGAGAATGAGAGAGGAATGATTAATCAGATGATAATGACTTGAAGGGAAAGTGGATTGTTAGGATTCCGACAAAACTCACGGAGCGAGACGACGAGCAAAAAGGAGGGAGAGAGAGGGAGGGTGAGGGGCAAGCAGGAGAGAGGGGAGGGAGGGAGGGTGGGAAGGGAGATAAGGAGGGAACGACAAAGGAAGGAAGGTGGGGGGATAAGGAAGGAGGAACAAATGTAGGGAAGGAGGGACAGGAGGGAGGGAGGGAGTAAAGGCGAAAGGGAAGGAAGGATGGAACGACAAAGGGAGGAGGGGAGTAAGAGAGAGAGAGAGAGAGAGAGAGACAGACACAAGGGAAGGAAGGGAGAAGGGTGAAAGGAGAGGAGGAAAGTAAGAGAGGGAGAGAGGGACAGAGAGAAAGGTAGGGAGGAGAGAGGAAAGGAGAAAGGGAGGAGGAGGGTGGAAAGGGAGAAAGGGAGGGAGGGAGGGAGGGGTTAGATGAGGGAGGGAGGGAAGGAAGGAGTGAGGAAGGGAGAGGGTAGGGTACAGAAAGGGATGGAAGAAGGGAAGGAGAAAGGGAGGGAGGGAGGGAACGACGAAGGAAGGAAGAAAAGAGGGAGGGAAGGAGGAAATGAGGAGAGGAAAATTGAAACTAAAATGAAGAGAGGGAAAAATGGGAGGGAGAGAAGGACGAATGGAATGATAACAGGCTGGAAGGAGGGAGGAAGGAGGATAAAGTAAGATGGAAGGAGGGAGGGAGAGAGGCTCCTTTCCCCCCACTTCAGTATTTTCAATTCTAACAACACATCAACAACTACACATAAATAAAAAAAAAACTCTCTAACCTACACACCGACACACTACTAAACCGACACATGGCACCTGGCGGAAGAGGGTAATTAGTCTAAGGTATCAATTAGGTATCATTTCCCATTAGCGTCATTTCCCATTAGCGTCGTCTCCGGCTCCGAACTCCTGAGACGTTTTCCGCGCTGCTTGTGGGGCTCATCTACTGCAGGTCGTGGGGTGAAGATGTATGCGGAACATAGACACATATATATATTTAATAAACATGTATGCATGAACAAACGCACTGACGCGCACGCACATACACATACACACACAAACACACACACACACACACACGAACAAACAAACGCGTGCGCGCACACAGACACAGACACACACAGACAAACACAAAGACAAACACACACACACACACACACACACACACACGCACGCACGCACGCACGCACGCACGCACGCACGCACGCACGCACACACACACACACACACACACACACACACACACACACACACACACACACACACACACACACACACACACACACACACACAAAAGACAAGACAAATGCGACTGGACCCGTGACGTCAAAAAAGAGCGTGGGTGGATTAGTGACGTCAGACATTGGGGCGGGGCTAAATTGGTTCGAACGAGCAAGGGCAAAGCAGCCAAGTCCCATCTGACGTGAACGATCCTGTCCCT
>NC_091561.1:38205717-38207079 GCF_042767895.1 Penaeus vannamei
ACGTGGCCGATGCAATGCCTCGGCCACCTCTGCCACACCGGCGTTTCCTCATTAACGCAACGCCTCCCAACCGGATCTGCTGGGATCTCCCCCTCCCCCTCCCTCCCTCCCTCCTCCTACCTCCAAAATCCTCCTATTCTCCTCCCCCTCTCACTCTCCTCCAAAATCATCATCATTCTCATCATCCTCATTATCCTCTTCTTCTCCCTCCTCCCTCCTCTTCTCTCCTTCCTCTGCTCTCCTCTCCTCTTCTTATCCTCCCCTCTCCTCCCTCTCCCTCCACCAACCCCTTTCCATGTCCCTCCTCCATCTATCTCCCCCTCCCTCCTATCATCTCCCCATCACCTTATTACACTCCTTCCCCTTCTACCCTTCTCCCCTTCTCCTCTCCTCCTCCCCTATCCCCCCTTCCCTTCCTCCTCCCTCCTCCTCCTCCTCCTTTCTTCTGACCTTGGGATATAAAAAAAATCCTGACCTTTCGAACTTCCTTCTAAGAAGAGAGAAAAACAGACACAAATACAAGAGGAGGGAGGGAGGAAGGGAGGAGAGGAGGAAGGGAGGAGGGGAGGGAGGGGAGGAAAGGGGAAGGGGGAGGGAAAGGCTTAAGAAAAGGAGTAGGGTAAGTGAAAGGGGAAGGAGAAGGGAAAGAAGGGATAAGGGAAATAGTAAGGGTAGGAGCAGGGGGAGGGATAGGGATAGGGGAAGGAGAAGGAAAAGAAAGGATGAGGGGAAGTATAAGGGATAAAGGTAATGGTAAATGTTAGGGTAGAGGGAGGAATAGAGAGAGGGAAAGAAGGGATAAGGGAAATGGCAGGAGCAGGAAAATGGGAATGGGTAGCTGTGTGGGTAAGGACCGGGGAGGATAAAGGGAAGGAAAGGGTAAGGGGGAAGAGAGGTGGAATAGGAAGGAAAGAACGAAGGGAAAAAGATGCGGGAGAGAAAGACCTCCCTTTCTCCTAACCCTCCCCTTCTCCCTTTCTCCCAATCTCTTAGTTTCTGCCATGCGCTCACCCACGCGCTACGTAAAAATACATCCCACGCATGTACCCAACTCAGAAAGAAAGAAAGAAAGAAAGATAGAAAGAAAGAAAGAAAGAAAGAAAGAAAGAAAGAAAGAAAGAAAGAAAGAAAGAAAGAAAGAAAGAAAGAAAGAAAGAAAGAAAGAAAGAAAGAAAGAAAGATTAGATAGATAGATAGATAGATAGATAGATAGATAGATAGATAGATAGATAGATAGATAGATAGATAGATAGATAGATAGATAGATAGATAGGTAGACAGAGAGATAGATAGATAGATAGATAGATAGACAGATGGATAGATAGATAGATAGATAGATAGATAGATAGATAGATAGATAGA
>NC_091561.1:38207579-38210079 GCF_042767895.1 Penaeus vannamei
TTTTATTTTTATTTTATTTTATATTTTTTATTTATATATATATTTATTTATTTATTAATATATCCAAGAGTATCAGTCACTGCCTATGTATGCGTTTGTATATGGATTATATATTTACCTTCAAATATTCCGGTATCTACATATAGGCCTATCTGTATTGTATGTAGACCTAAGTATTTTCATGATGTTTGAAGCTCAATTATCCTTCTTATAATGAGTTTATTTATCCATTTTATATTTATTTTTCACTTAAAAAAAAATCTTTGTTTATTCATTTATCTTTACTCTTTTTATCACCTCCTCCCTCTCTCCGCTCAGACAGCTTTAGGGACGGGTGGCGTAAGACTGCTTTTTGCGTCCCCCCGTTGTGTCTCGCTTCAATCCGGGGTCTTAGAACCTTCGAGAGAGAGAGATTAAGATTAAGAAAGGTGTAAGATCTTCTCTAAGTCTTGGCGCTGATATGTCTTTTGTGTCCTCCTCTTCCCCTCTTGTTTCTGCGTCTCTTGGGTCTTTGTTTTGTTTAGTTTTTTGGTGTTTTTTGTCTTTTTTCTTGTTTTCTTTGTGATGATTGTTTTTACTGTTTTTTTCCTCTCTCTTCTCTTCAATCACTAGTTTCCGCTTCACTGAGGTCTTTTGTTGTTGTTTTTTTTCTCGCTTTTTTGCTTATCATCTTGTGTTCTTTGTGGTGGTTATCTTTAACGTCTTTCCTCTCTCTCTCTCTTTTCTCATTCGTTTTTCTCTCCATTCTCAACACCTCATTGGCTTTTTTGTCGCTTCTTCTGTTTTTCTTTTCCATATTTTCTTTCTTCCGCTGTTCTCTTCATCTTTTCGTCTCCTCACTCCTCTTTTCCCCTCTCCTTTAGTGTGTTCTCTCCTTCCTTTCTTTTCACCCCATTTTCTTCACCTCACCTTCCCTTCTCTCGTCTAGACTACTGTCCTTTCTCCTTGTTCTTCTCCCTTTCTCCCTTCCCCTCTTCGTTTCCTATCCTCTCATATTTTCCTTTTCTTTAAAAAATTACGCCTCTTCCTCATTACCCCTCAAATCCTCTTCTTCCCCTTTTTCCCCTCTCAACGCTTACCCCTTATCCTTGCGTTCCCTCTTCCGTCATTCTTCGCCTTCTCCCTTCCCCTTTCCCATCAGCCCTTGGATCCTGCCCCATTCTCTCCCCTCCTCATCAACCCTCGCAATCTTCCCGTCTCTCACATTCTCTTCCCTTCCCCCAACCGCCCACGGCATCCTCTCCTCTCACCTCTTCCCCTCCCCACACCAACCCCCACTCCCCCTCTCCCCTTCCCAACCCCCTGTCCTTCCCCCCCTTCCTCTGCCTGTCCCTCTTTCTCTCACCTCCCCCTCTCCCTCTGCTCCTCTCCCTCCCTCTCCCCCTCCCTCTCCCCTTCCCTCTCCCTCTCCCTCTCCCAACTCCCTACTCCCTCTCCCTCTCCCTCTTCCTTCCCTCTCCCTCTTCCTTCCCTCACCTCTCCCTCTCCCTCTCCTCCTCTCTCCTCCCTCTCCCTGTCCCTCTCCCTCTCCCTCTCCCTCTCATCCTGTCCCTCTCACCCTCTCCCTCTCCCTCTCCCCTCATAAGAAAGGTTGACACATGTCTCTCCGGATGTTAATTTAAACCCTCGTATTTAACTCCCCTTATTTGACGAAGCGTCTCTCAAGGGCGGAGGCGGGCGGCGCTCGAAGTCCGTCCTCTTGCCTTTGCCTTTGGGGGCGGGGAGGGAGGGAGGGAGGGAGGGAGGGAGGGAGGGAGGGAGGGAGGGAGGCAGGGAGGGAGGGAGGGAGGGAGGGAGGGGGGGAAGGGGAAGGGGAAGGTAGGACGAGGGAGAGGGGGATGGTGAGCTCCGTTCTGATTTTATAGATTGTATCTGTATGTGTATGTCTGTATGTCTGTCTGTCTGTATGTATGTATGTATATACATATATGTACATACATATACATATACATACACATACACATACACATACACATACACATACACATACACATACATACATATATGTGTGCTGTGTGAGTGTGAGTGTATGTGTATGAGTGTATATGTGTTTGAGTGTATATGTGTGTGTACACACACACCCCTTTAAAGGGAGAATGGGTGAGTGAGGAATGAGAGGGAGAAGGAAAGGGAAAGGGAGATAGGGAATGTGTGAATGAGTGATTGAGTAAGTGAACAAATGAAGGAACAAGAAACAGACAGACAAACACAGAAAACCGATACAGAGCCACAAGCATAATCCAAACAAGAGACCCCCAAAAGACCCAAAAAGACAAAGGAGCCAGAATAAGGGCTTGACCATTTCCGGCACGAGACCCCGAGGCTGAGTCCCCTGGAGCCGAGAGTGACGGGTCTCCGGGAAGGCTCGCGCGCTTGCTTGAGGGCGGCGAGGGCGGCGGGCGGCGAAGCAGGAGGTGGTTGGGGGCAGGTGGGGGCGGGGTTGGGGGCGGCGAGGGCGGCGAGGGCGGCGGGGGCGGCGGGGGCGGCGGGGGCGGCGAGG
>NC_091561.1:38227579-38232579 GCF_042767895.1 Penaeus vannamei
GAGCAGGAGTAGGAGTAGAGAGGGAGTAGGGAGAGGGAGGAGAGGGAGAGGAGAGGAGTAGGAGTTGGAGTAGGAGTTGGAGTAGGAGAGGGAGTAGGAGAGGGAGTAGGGAGTAGGAGTTGGTAGGAGTTGGAGTAGGAGTAGGAGAGGGAGTAGGGAGAGGGCAGAGAGTAGGAGTAGGAGTTGGAGTAGGAGAGGGAGAGACAGGAGAGGGAGAGGAGAGGGAGTAGGAGCAGGGAGTAGGAGAGGGAGTAGGGAGAGGGAGTAGGAGAGGGAGTAGGAGTAGGAGTAGGAGTTGGAGTAGGAGAGGGAGTAGGAGTAGGAGAGGGAGTAGGAGAGGGAGTAGGAGTAGGAGTAGGAGTTGGAGTAGGAGAGGGAGTAGGAGTAGGAGTTGAAGTAGGAGTTGGAGTAGGAGTAGGAGCAGTTGGAGTAGGAGTAGGAGAAGCAGTTGGAGTAGGAGTAGGAGAGGGAGTAGAGTAGGGAGTAGGAGAGGGAGTAGGGAGAGGGAGTAGGAGTAGAGTAGGGAGTTGGAGAGGAGGGGAGAGAAGAAAGAAAGAAAGAAAGAAAAAAGAGAAAGAGAAAGAGAAAGAAAGAGAAAGAGAGAGAGCGAGAGAGCTAGAGAGAGCTAGAGAGAGAGAGAGAGAGAGAGAGAGAGAGAGAGAGAGAGAGAGAGAGAGAGAGAGAGAGAGAGAGAGAGAGAGAGAGAGAGAGAGAAATGAGGGAGGAAGGATACACACACGCGCGCGCGCGCGCGCGCGCACAGAGAGAGAGACAGACAAAGACAGATACAGGCAGACAGGGACAGAGACAGCCAAAGCCACGGCAGGAGAGAGACGCAGCCTTGAGCGGAAGGGGACGAAGAACCAAGGAATCCGCCAAGGGTGTTTCCCTGAGTCCCGCCCTTGTCTCGCGCAGTATCCAACAAGTGAACAATTATCGGTCCTGGATAATGACTGTTCGTAGATTGCGAGGTTTCGGGTAATTACTCGGTAGCGACGAAGGAAGGAAGAGAGGGAGGGAAGGATGGAAGGATGGAAGGATGGGAGGAAGGATGGATGGGAGGAAGGAGGGAAGGAAGGAAGGAAGGATAGGAGTGAGGGAGAGAGGAAGAAAGGAAGAAAGAAAGGGATGAAAGGAGGGAAGGAGGAATGAAGGAATAAGGATGAAAGCCGCATAAGGAAGGAGAAAAGAAGAAAGATAGGAAGGAGGAGGAAGTTGAAACAGGATTAGAGCTTAAATACATTATCCCAACAAAGGAATACCTAAGGATTTACTCAAGGTTCACTTCGCAAGATCAACTCGCGATTAATCCCATGAAGTCTTCTTAGAGTAAGTTTGATTAATTCGATTTAACCGAACCTGTGGCCTTTTGAAAGATTTTTTTAAATTATTATTATTTTATTTATTTATTTAACCGAACCTGTGGCCTTTTGAAAGATTTTTTTTATTATTATTATTTTATTTATTTATTTAACCGAACCTGTGACCTTTTGAATATTTTTTATTTATTTATTTTATTATTTATTTTTATATTTATGACGTTTTCTTGAGATTTAAAACGCGAGATATAACACTATCTGGTAACTGTACAGCAGGTGATTCATCCGGGTATTTTTTTAATTATACGTATGATAAGTGAGTGAAGCATTTTTTTTCCTTCATTATACATAAAAAAAGAAGTAATTAGGTGCAGCATTTCCTGGAGAGCGATATTATTGCGTTTCTTCTCCTTCCCTTTCCGGTTTCCTTTCCTTTTTGCATTTGTTTTCTTCGTCTCTTCGTGTTATTATCGTCGTCGTCATTGTGATTTTCATCGTCGTCGTCATCGTCATCATTATCATTATCATCGTCATTATCATCATCATTATCATTCTTTTTTCTGCTTCCTCCTCCTCCTCTTCTCCCTCCTCTTCACAATTAATATTTGTCACGCTGTGCAATCAAATAATCAAAAGTGCATTTTACGCCAGTTTAGCATCTGACGAAAAACTGCAGTAAAACCCATTTATTAATTCATAATTTCTAATTGAATTTCACCTACTGTTTTTATCAATACTGAACCAAAATACCCTCACCTAAATACTTACAAGAATGAAAACGGAGGGGAAATATAGAAGAGAAAAGATGAAACAAAATGAAAAAGCTGAAAAAATATGCACGTGCGAGAGGGAGAGAGGGAGAGGGATAAGGAGACAGACAGAGAGGAATAATCTAGGAATAATCTAAAAAAAAACTCTTTCTCCCCTTTTCCCCTTTTCCATTTTTTCTCCACTCCTATCCCATACCCTCCCCTCCCCTCCCCTCCTACCCTGCCCTCTAACACCCCCCCCCTCCCCCCGTATATGTGTGTATCTATGTGTGTATGTGCGTGTATGTGTGCGTGGAAAGGTAACGTGCATGCACTTACCTTGTTAGCGGTACTTAGTTGTAGTTACCGTGTCCATGCATTTTTGCGAGAGATTTAGGCAAGATTAGCAATGTAATGGATCGCTATTAGTGGATTTAAGAAGAGGATTTGCCCAGCGTTTCAGATTCAGTTTTAGGGTTGCATGGGTTTGCGAGGTAGAGGGTTTTCTCTCTCTTTCGCTTTCTCGTTCTCTTTCTCTTTTTTTCTCGTTCTTGTTCTTGTTCTCTGCCTGTCTGTCTCTCGTTCTCTCGTTCTCTCTGGCTCTCTGTTTCTCTGTTTCTCTGTCTCTCTCTCTGGCTCTCTGGCTCTCTGGCTCTCTCTCTCTCTCTCTCTCTCTTTCTCTCTCTCTCTCTCTCTCTCTCTCTCTCTCTCTCTCTCTCTCTCTCTCTCTCTCATTCTCTCTCTCTCTCTCTCTCTCTCTCTCTCTCTCTCTCTCTCTCTCTCTCTCTCTCTCTCTCTCTCTCTCTCTCTCTCTCTCTCTCTCTCTCTCTCTCTCCCTCTCCCTCTCCCTCTTCCCTTCGTTTCTATTGTAGTTGTGAGAGGGAGAAATACCTATAGGCCTACACAGTGTCTATAATCATTAGGTAATGTATTAGAAGCATTGGGTCAGCTTAGGTCTATTGGGAGGCTGGGAAAGGAGTTGAACTGACGGAGAAAATGTTCGTGTTTATTTTGTGTGATTTTATGTATACAAGTATATTTCTTTCTTGATTGCTTGTTCTTCTTTCTTGCTTGGTTTTCTTTTCTTTCTTTCTTTCTTGCTTGCTTTTCTTTCTTTCTTGCTTTTCTTCTTTCTATCTTTCTTGCTTTTCTTCTTTCTTTCTTGCTTGATTTTCTTACTTTCTTTCTTGCTTTTCTTACTATCTTTCTTTCTTTTCTTCCTTCCTTCCTTCCTTTCTTTCTTGCTTGCTTGCTTTTCTTTCTTTCTTTCTTTCTATTCTGTCTTTTTCCTCTTTTTTTTTCTTATTTTGTATTATTATTTCTGCATTTCGTATGTGATGTTGCGTTATACAAATCTTTGTTTTGAAATAACGTTGACATATTTCCGAGTTCGTGATTAAGAGGATAATGAAATGATGATAACGGATGGGCAGTGAACAGACACAGAAGAAGAGAGACGAAGAGGTGAGGGACAGCGAATATGATAGAAAGCAAACATGAATAAATGATGTGAAATAGAATAATTAGAAAGTGATGATGGTTGTAGGAGGGGGGGGGGGAAATGTGAATAAAACATAGAGAAAAGTGAAAACAAAAATAAAACACATTAAAAGCGAATAGATAAGAAAACCGAAACAGAAGAAATGAAACATGGGATGAAAATATAAACCAATAGACACACAGTAGATAATGAATACATGTGCAGAAATAAACCCGAACAAGAGATTTTATTAAAAAAAAAATGTAGACCAATAAACCAAACCAAACACGGACGAAAAAAAAAAAAAATAGAGAGAGACAGAGACAGAGACAGAGACAGAGACAGAGACAGAGACAGAGACAGAGACAGAGACAGAGACAGAGACAGAGACAGAGACAGAGACAGAGACAGAGACAGAGACAGACAGACAGACAGGCAGGCAGACAGAGACAGGCAGACAGACAGAGACAGGCAGACAGAGACAGGCAGACAGACAGAGACAGACAAACAGACAGACAGAGACAGACAAACAAACAGACAGACAGAGAGACAGACAGAGACAGACAGACAGACAGACAGACAGACAGACCGACAGACCAAACCGTGAACGTTCCGAGGGCAGTCTCCGAGCTGACCTTCCCCCGGCGAAGGCTGCTGCTGCAGGTTGCCACAGGTTGCCACGCCCTTTCTCGCACCTCGAAGGCCGATTATTGCGTGTACTTCGGGCGGGTTGTCGGTGTTGCGTCATCGGGGAGGGTTGTGGTGCAAGGCTGGAAAAGGGGGTGGGGCGGGGAAAGGGGTGTTTTGCGTCGTGTTTGTGTTTGTTTGTGTGTGTGTGATTGTCCGTGTGTGTTTGTTTGTTTGTATGTGTGTGTAATTGTGTGTATTTGTTTGTTTGTGTGTGTGCTTGTTTGTTGTGAGTGCTTGCGTGTGTGTGTGTGTGTGTGTATTTGTGTGTTTGTGTTTGCGTTTATATGTATTGTTTGGTTGTTTGTGTGTGTTTTTTGCATGCATGAATGTATGTATGTCTATCTGTGTGTGTGTGTGTGTGTGCGTGTGTATGTGTGTGTGTGTGTGTGTGTGTGTGTGTGTGTGTGTGTGTGTGTGTGTGTGTGTGTGTGTGTGTGTGTGTGTGTGTGTGTGTGTGTGTGTGTTTATGCGCGCATGTACGTGCATGTCCTGTGCGGTTGTGTGGAAGGAGAAATGACAGGAAGAAAGAGCGAATGGAAGGAGAAATCGGACGAAGAAAGATTAGGTGGCAACGAAGTCGTTGTGGGAACAAAAAAGGTTTCCGGCTTTTGTGATTTCTTCCCTCCCCCCCACTTCCTCCCCGCCCTCTCCCCCCCCCTCTCTCTCTCTCTGTCTCTCTGTCTCTGGCTTGTTGTGTGCTTTTGTCTCCTTTTCTCCCTTTAAATTCTTTTTCTGTCTTCATGTCCTTTCTATCTCCTTTCT
>NC_091561.1:38240079-38255079 GCF_042767895.1 Penaeus vannamei
ACTCATCCAAACCCTCCCTCCCTCATTCACTCATCCACACCCTCCCTCCCTCATTCTCACCCACACCCTCCCTCCTCATTCACTCATCCACACCCTCTCCTCCCACATTCACTCCCCCACCCATCCACTCCCCCACCCCACCCCAATACCCCATCTCACGTATTTATCTCTCTCTCTCTCCCCCGCTCCTCCCCCACCAGGCCGCCGGCGGAGTGGTGCTGGCCCTCAGCATCTGGCTGGCGGTGGACAACACGTCCTTCCTGCTCCTGACGCGGGTGTCGGATAACGAGAGCCTGGCCACCTTCAACCAGCCGTCGGTCATGGAGCACGGCGCCTACATCCTCATCGCCGCCGGGGGGTTGGTCTTCCTCATCGGGTTCCTGGGCTGCTGCGGCGCCGCCATGGAGTCCCGGGCGCTGCTGACGATGGTGGGTATGTGGGGTGGGTGGGGTGGGTTTTGGGATGGGGGGTTGGGGTAGGGGTAAGAGGGGTGGGTGGGGTAAGACGGGGGGTGTTGGGGTGGGGTTGGCAAGTGGGGGAATGGGGTTGGTCGGGTTGGTGGGTGGGAAATGGCTGGGATGGGGGTGTTAGGGGTACTGGGGGTGGGGGGGGATGGGGGTGGTAGGCATTGTGGTAGTGGTGATGATTGTGATTATGATGAGTATGGTAGTGATGATTATAACAATGAGGGTAGTTATGATAATAATAATGATAATGGTAGTGATAGTGACAGTGATGATGATGATGATAATAGTAATTATGATAGTAAGGGTGATATTAATGATAATGATGATACTGATAATGAGAGTAATTACGATGATAATGTTAATTATAAAGTGAGTAGGATGGTGAACAATAATGATGGTTATTAATATATATTAAGATAATGACTGGAATAATAGTGATTATGACAGTTATAATGATAGAAATGCAAATATGATAATCGTAATGAAGAAAATAATAGTAATATCGATTACAGTTGTAACAGGAATTTTGTAAATAAAGTAGATAAAACATAATGATGCTGAGAATGACAATGATAATGATAATGATCCTGACAGTGATAATGATGCCAATAATGCTAACAATCATTACCTTAGTAACGATAGTAATAATAGTAATAATCTTTGTAATTATCAAAAAAGGAATTCGCAAAAAGACAAGTACATGGAACCAACAACTGATAAATACTGATAAATATTAAATACTATTAAATTAAATTAGATACTGATAAATATTAAATACTATTAAATTAGTTATTAAGTACTGATAAATAAATACTAATAAATATTAAATACTATTAAATTAAATATTAAATACTGATAAATAAATACTGATAAACATTAAAAACGGAAGATAAAAAAACAAGATAATAACATTAGTGAATTAACCAAATCCCCCCCCCCCCATCAAGCGACAGCATCACACACAGGCAGACGGGGGGAGGGGGGGGGGGGAATTAGCATACGGCCTGTGCATGGGAAGGAGGAGGGGAAATTGGGGAAGGGGAGCCTGCGTGAACTGTGACTGGCTTTGGGGGAGGGGGAGAGGGAGGGGAAGGGGGAAGGGGGTGGGGGGAAGGGGGAATGGGGAGGGGGAGGGGAGGGGTAATTAGCATACGGCCTGTGCATGATCCACAACCATGCACGAGGAAATTGGGGAAGGGGAGCCTGCGTGAACTGTGACTGGCGTGGGGGGAGGGGGGAGGGGGAGAGGAGAGGTGGGAGGGGAAGGGGAAGGAGGGGGGAAGGAAGGGGGAGGAGGAAGGGGAAGGGGGAGGGGGAGTGGGAAAGGGGAGGGGGAGGGGAAGGAGGAGGGGAAATTGGGGAAGGGGAGCCTGCGTGAACTGTGACTGGCGTGGGGGGGGAGGGGGGAAGGGGGAGAGGGAGGGGCAGGGGGAAGGGGGAAGGGGAGGAGGGAGGGGAAGGGGGAGGGGGAAGGGGGAAGGAGGAAGGGGGAGGAGGAAGGAGGAGGGGGAGTGGGAAGGGGGACGGGGAAGGGGGGGAGGGAGGGGGGGCGGCTGTTGCAGAGCGAAAGTTGGGGTTTTGTAATGTTGTAATTAGTGATGTTATATGGAGTATGATTTTTTAAAAAGTAGGTTTGATGATGATGGTGATGATAATGATGATGGAAATGATAATAATGATATTGGTAATGATGGTGGTGATGGTAATTGATGATAATGATAATTGAAGATAATGATGATTGACAGGAATGACAATGGTAATTGATGATAATGATAATTGACAATAAAGATGATAATAATGATGATGATCATAATGATAATAATGATAATGATAGTGATAATAACAATGCTAATGGTGATAGTGATAATAACAATGCTAATGGTGATAGTGATAATAACAATGCTAATGGTGATAGTGATAATAACAATGCTAATGGTGATAGTGATAAAGATTATAATGATGAATGTGTTCAAATCATTTGTTTATCTATTTATTTATCCATCCATTCATGACTGCATCTCATGGGTTGAATTGTAGCGCTATTTTAAATTTAAATTAAGTTAATAGTATGGCGGTTTCATGATGATGATAGATATTTTAATAGTTTGCTTTTGATGTTGTCTTTGCCGTATGTTGTAATTCAGAGTTGATATTTTGCTTCATTCACTTTTTTTTTAAGCTATACCTTTTATTGCTCAAAGTTACATCTCCTAATCATGAAATCTACCATCTGTGGCAGTGACTTAATTATTTTTATTTTCGTTTTTATGTTAATTTTATCATCAATTGCTTTCACTTTCAATTTTTATTTAATTTATCATTGATTATTTTCATGTTCAATATTTTTTTCTCGTTTATTATGTCATTTTAATCTTTTTTCTCGTTTTTCAGTAATTATCTTGAATTTGGTTTAATTGGTTTAACTTTCATTACTCATTTTGATTTTGATTTTTTTCTTATTTCCGTAATGTTTTGATATTCATTGTTTTTTTTCATTTTTCATCAATTTTGTTTTCATTTCCATTAATTATTTTAATTTTATTTTTTTCATTTCCATGAATTATTTTGAGTCATTATTTTTTCCCCATTAACTATTTTCATTAATTCTATTTGCATTATATTAATCTCCCTTCTCTCCCCCCCTCCCCTAGTACGGTCTCATGGTCATCGTCATCTTCTGCTTGGAGGTGACAGCAGGAGCCCTCGCCGCTGTCTACAAGGCTGAGGTAAGCAGGTTCTCTTGTGTAAAGGAAGGAAGGAAGGAGGGAAGGAATAAATAGATAAAGAAGGAAGGAAGGAAAGAAGGAAGGGAAGAAGGAAGGGTGGAAGGAAGGAAGGGAGGAAGGAAGGAAAGAACGAAAGAAAAAAAGAAAAAAAATATGTGTAAGCTTTATTTTGTCACGTGTTTTTCTTTTTTTTTATTTGTTGTTTATTGATTACGAATTTCCTTATTTATGTTTTTTTATTGATTTTAACCCGGAAAAAAGAAAAATATATGTAAGTCTTGATTTGTCTCGTGCTTTTCTTTATTTATTTGTTGTTTATTTATTACGACATTTCCTTATTTATTTTTCTTATTTATTTAGTTATTTTATTGATTTTATACCCGAGCAGGTTTTGAGTGTAATCTCTTGATAATTTTAATGGTAAGAGTCATTGCAGGAACAACCGGCAATTACACAGATTACCATTACTGATTGATCAATTAAAACGTATTTTTCGTCGTGGGTGTTTGTTATCGAAAGGCAGGTTGGAGGGAATTAATGATGGTGGATAGAGGATCGGGTGTTTGTTTGTGGGACTGGTTCATTCTGGCGTCTGTGGCTCTCGGTCTTTTTATTTTCTCTTTCGTTGCCTGTTTCTGTGTGGCTGTCTTTGTCTGTGTCTGTCTGTATCTGCATGGCTGTCTGTATCTGTCTGTATCTGTATGTCTCTCTCTCTCTCTCTCTCTCTCTCTCTCTCTCTCTCTCTCTCTCTTTATCTCTCTCTCTCTCTCTCTCTCTCTCTCTCTCTCTCTCTCTCTCTCTCTCTCTCTCTCTCTCTCTCTCTCTCTCTCTCTCTCACTCTCTCTCTCACTCTCTCTCTCTCTCACTCTCACTCTCCCTCTCTCTCACTCTCACTCTCTCCTCTCTCTCTCTCTCACTCTCTCTCTCTCACTCCCACTCTCACTCTCACTCCCTCTCCCCTCTCTCTCTCTCTCTCTCTCTCTCTCTCTCTCTCTCTCTCTCTCTCTCTCTCTCTCTCTCTCTCTCATAATCTCCCTTTCTACTTTTGTACTCTCACCTTCCCTCCCTTCCTGCCTCCTTTCCTCATCCCCTTCTCCCTGTTTCCAGTTCCCACTCCCCCCACTCTCCTCCCCTCCCCTCCTCCTCCTCCTCCTCTCCTCCTCCTCCTCCTCCTCCTCCTCTCGGACGAAGAAAGGTATGAGTTCAGTTTAAGAAGAGGAGGAAGAGAGATGAGGAGGAGGAAGAAGGGGAAGAAGGAAAGGAAGGAGGAGAGGAAGTAGGCGCCTTGAGTGGAATAGCATAAGAATCGGACGAAGAAAGGTATGAGTTCAGTTTAAGAAGAGGAAGAGGAAGAGGAAGAAGAAGAATAGGAAGTAAAGGAGGAAGTAGAAGAGGAAGAAGAAGAGGAAGAGGAAGGGGAATGGGAAGGGGAATAAGAAGAGGAAGAAGGAAAGAAAGGAGGAGAGGAAGGAGGCGCCTTGAGTGGAATGGCATAAGAATCGGGCGAAGAAAGGTATGAGTTCAGTTTAAGAAGAGGAGGAAGAGGAAGAAGAAAGAAGAGGAGGAGGAAGAAGAGGAAGAAAACGAGGAAATGAAGAGGATGATGGGGAAGAAGAGGAATAAACAGAGGAAGAAGAAGAAGGGGAAGAAAGGAGGTATAAGAATAAGAATAAGAGGAGGAAGAAGAGAAAGAGGAAGGGGAAAAGAAGAAGAAGAAAAAGACGAAGAGAAACAAAAGGAAAGAAGAAAGAAGAATAGGAGGAGGAGGACGGTGAAGATAAAAAAAAATGTTTGATAGACTCTGTGATCATTTTTGAGCGAGGTCAGAGTTCATTTCGTATTTCCCTTTCTCAGATAGTTAAAAAAATAACTAATTGATCCTTTGAAGATTGTAATAACTAAGAAGTAAGGTAATTAACTGCGATGCGATTTTTTCCATTTGTTTACTACTGGGTAAATTAATTAAGATAGTGATGATGATTGGAACAAAGCAATTAAGATAAATTCATTAAGTTGATGGTGATGATGATTGGAAAAAAAAATCTCAGAAAAATGGATAAACTCATTAAGGTGATGATAATGATGATTGGAAAGAAAAAAAAAACAATTAAAATGTCAGAAAAGTGGGTAAACTCATTAAGGTGATGATGATTATGATTGGAAGAAAAAAAACAATTAAGATCTCAGAAAAAGGATAAACTCATTAAGGGGATGATGATTATGATTGGAAGAAAAAAAACAATTAAGATCTCAGAAAAAGGATAAACTCATTAAGGGGATGATGATGATTGGAAGAAAAAAAAATTTAGATATCGGAAAAATGGATAAACTCATTAAGGTGGTGATGATGATGATAATTGGAAGAAAAATAAACAATTAAAATCTCATTATTATAAATAATAAACTCATGAAGGTGGTGATGTTGATGATGATTGGAACAAACCAATTAAAATCTCAGAGATAAAATTAAACTAATTAAGGTGATGATTATATTAAAATCTCAGAGATAACTGATTAAGGTGATGATTATGATGATGATGATTTTGCAGTGGGCGCATAGCACAAATATTGCTGTTACTGTAAATAGTGAGTCATTTCACTGCCATCACAGCCACAAAGGTAACAATGATGATGGTGATGATGGTGGTGATGATGAATGATTATGATGATAATGATATTGATGGCGATGCTGGTGATGGTAGATACTGGTGATGATGAATGATGATGATAATGATATTAGTGGTGATGGTGATGACGATAATGATAAGGAGTACGAGGATACAAAGGAGGAGGAAGAAGAAGAAAGAGGTGGAGGAGGAAGAATAAAAAGAAAAAGAAGAAGAAGACGACGAAGACGAAGATTAGGGAGAGGAAGAATAGGAATGGGAGGAGGAGGAGTAGGAGTAGGACGCGGCGGCTCCTGGAGGGCCAACAGCGGCGGAGTCATGCATGCATTCGAGGGGGTGGGGGGGTCGGGAGGGGGGTGTGGGGGGTGGGGGATGGGGGTGGAGAGGCGGTCGATTTTTTGCTTTGTTTTGTCCTTTGTCTCGAGTCACGTGGTCGGGTCAGGTTGATGTCCTCCTCTGTCGCTCCCTTCTTCTTCCCTCCCTCGCATCATCCCTCCCTTCCTCTCCTCATCCTTTTCGTTTCTCGGCTCATTCCTCGTTTCATCTCCTAAACCCTTCCTTTCGCTCGTCATTCCTTCGCTTCCTCTCTTCATTCCTTCATTTCTCTCCTCATCCCTTCTTTTCTCTCCTCATCCCTTCTTTTCTCTCCTCATCCCTTCCTTCCTCTCCCCATCCTTGGCTTCCTCTCTTCATCCCTTCTTTTCTCTCCTCATCCGTCGCTTCCTCTCCTCTGCCTTCCCTCCTTCCGTTGGAGAGAAAAAAGGGAGGAAAAAAGAGATAAAGAAAAAGTAAGAGAGATTATACGACAGAATAAAATAAAATAAAGTAAGAAAGATTAAGAGACAAAGGAAGGGATGAAGAGAGAGAGGGGGGGAGGATGGATGAGAAGAGAGAGGTCGAGAAGGAACTCGAACGCGAAAATCCAGAAGAGGGAACGAAAGCGAAGGCGAAGAGAGGGGGAGAGAACAGAAGAAGAATCGAGAGAGAATTGCCCTTGACAGAGTGAGATGAATCGCTGGATTTCCGCGAACCGCAACGTACACATTCATTTTTTCTTTTTCTTTTTTAATTTGTTATTTAATTATGCTCTTTTCTTTGTTTTTTTTCTTTTTTAATTTGTTATTTATTTTTGTTGTTGTTTCTTTTTTCTACTTTTATTTGTTATTTATTTTTTCTTTTTTGTTATTTAATTTTATTTGTTTATTTATTTTTTCTTTGTTTTATTTGTTATTTAATTATTCTTTTTTATTTGTGATTTTTTTCTTTTTGTTTGTTATTTATTTTTTCTTGGTTTTATTTGTTATTTAATTATTCTTTTTTATTTGTTATTTATTTTTTCCTTTTTTATTTGTCATTTAATTATTCTTATGGTATTTTTGTGTTGCACTTTGTTAAGTAATTAATTCTTTGATGATTTGTTTATATATATATATTTTTTTTTCTCCTCTTTTTAAATTGGAAAGGTTTATGTAAGGGTCTGTTTGCACGCTGTATACTTACCTGGTGGGCGTGTACACATTACGTCAGTGCAAACGCCCGTCATATTGATACTGGATTTAATGTCTCTGCGCCCCTTCCCTCTCCTCCTCCTTCTCCTCTTCCTTCTCTTCCTTCTCTTCCTTCTCCATTTCCTCCTCTTCCTTCTTCATCTCCTTCTTCTTCATCTCCTCCTCCTCCTCCTCCTCTTCCTTCTCTTCCTTCTCCATTTCCTCCTCCTCGTCCATCTCCAACCCCTACCTTTGCCTCCTCCTCCACCTCCTCTCTCTGTCTCTCTCCTCTCTCTGTCTGTCTCTCTGTCTCTCTGTCTCTCTCTCTCTCTCTCTCTGTCTCTCTCTGTCTCTCTCTGTCTCTCTCTCTCTCTCTCTATCTATCTCTCTCTCTCTCTCTCTCTCTCTCTCTCTCCCTCTCTCTCTCTCTCTCTCTCTCTCTCCCTCTCTCTCTCTCCCTCTCTCTCTCTCCCTCTCCCTCTCCTCCCTCTCTCCCTCTCCCCTCTCTCCCCTCTCTCCCTCTCTCTATCTCTCCCTCCCTTACCCCCTCCCTCCCTCCTTATCTCCCTTTCCCCTCCACCTCTCCCCGACGCACATGATCGCTTCTCTACCCCTCTCCTTGCTCTTCCTTCCCCTCCCCCTTCCCCTTGCTCCCCTCCCCCCAGCTCTTCCTCCCAGTTCCTCCCTTCCCCCGACCTGTCACCCCGCTCCTCGCTCCCCCTACCCTCCCCCCTCCCCCTCCCCCTGCTCTTCCCCGATTCCCTCATAGCTCCTCCCCAGCTCTCTCCCCAACTCCCCCATCCCCCTACTCTCTCCCTCTCCCCAGTCTCCCTCCCAACTCTCCCCCAGTCCCCCCTAACTCCTCCCCAGCCTCCCTCCAGATCCCACCACCCCTCCCCTTGCTCTCTCCCCAGCCTCCCTCCAGATCCCCCTTGCTCCCCCCCTGCTCTCCTCCAGATCCACCCCTCCCCTTGCTCTCTCCCCAGCTCCCCCCACCCCCCCTCCCCGGAGCTGTCACCCCGCTCCTCGCTCCAGTGTCCCTTCATCCTGCAAATACTTGATTGATGGCGCTTATCCCGAGATGCCAGATGCTGCTGGTGGTGGCGATTGCAAAGGCTGCTTGCCGTCGGGGCGTGTTTGTTGGATCAGCTGTCTGTTGTCGTCTGTGTGTGGTCGTTTGTTGTGGATGTTCGGTGTTTGTGGGCGTGGTTTGCTTGTTTTATTTATTTGTTTGTTTGACTTTGTTGTTGTTGTTGTTACTATTTGCTTGGTCAGGTGTTTGTGTCTTGGTGTGTTTGTGTGTCCGTGGTTAGGTGTTTTTTTGTTTTTTGTTTTTTTGTGTGTTTTGTTTGTGTAGCCAGCTGTTTGTTTGCTTTTGGGTGTGGTCAGCTGTTTTCCCTTACTATCTACGTGCAGTCAGCTGATTTGTCCCTTTTCGTCTTCATGTGGGACCAGCTGTTTGTTCTTTGCTCTATGTGGGGCCGTTTGTTAGTGTGTGTGGCCATCTGTTTGTCTACCTTTCCTTTCCATTTTCTCTCACTGTGGCCATGTGTCTGCCGGTTTCAGTTTCATTGCGTGGCCAGCTGCAGCTTCTCTCTCTCTCTGTGTCCAGCTGTCTCTCTCTTATCTCTTTCCATCTGTGCGTGGCCACCTGTCTGTACCTTAGTGTCTATCTGCTGTATGTCTCTTCCTGCCTTACTGCGCGTCTATTTGTCTGTCTCTGTCACTGCTGTCACCTACTGCCACTTGTTACCTGCTTTCACCAGCCACTTGCTGTCACCTACCGTCACCTACTGCAACTTGCTGCCACCTGCTGCCACTTGTTACCTGCTTTCATCTGCCACTTGCTGTTACCTACCATCACCTCCTGCCACTTGCTGTCACCTACTTTCCCCTGCTGTCACCTACCGTCACCTACTGCCACTTGCTGTCACCTGCTGCCACTTGTTACCTGCTTTCATCTGCCACTTGCTGTTACCTACCATCACCTCCTGCCACTTGCTGTCACCTACTTTCCCCTGCTGTCACCTACCGTCACCTACTGCCACTTGCTGTCACCTGCTGTCACTTGTTACCTGCTTTCATCTGCCACTTGCTGTTACCTACCATCGCCTCCTGCCCCTTGCTGTCACCTACTTTCCCCTGCTGTCACCTACCGTCACCTACTGCCACTTGCTGTCACCTGCTGCCACTTGTTACCTGCTTTCATCTGCCACTTGCTGTTACCTACCATCACCTCCTGCCACTTGCTGTCACCTACCGTCACCTACTGCCACTTGCTGTCACCTGCTGCCACTTGTTACCTGCTTTCATCTGCCACTTGCTGTTACCTACCATCACCTCCTGCCACTTGCTGTCACCTACTTTCCCCTGCTGTCACCTACCGTCACCTACCGTCACCTCCTGCCACTTGCTGTCACCTACTTTCCCCTGCTGTCACCTACCGTCACCACCTGCCACTTGCTGTCACCTACTTTCCCCTGCTGTCACCTACCGTCACCTACCGTCACCTGCCGTCACCTGCTCTGCCGAGTCCCCCTCCGCTTTCCCCCAAACTTGTTAGCGATGGTTAGGCGCTGGGACGGAGACTTCGGCTCTGTTAATTACTCCTTGATTGGTGCTGCTGCCTCTCCCCTCTCTCTCTCTCTCTCTCTCTCTTCTTTCTCTCTCTCTCTCGGTCTTTCTCTTTCTTTTTCTCTCTTTTTCTCTCTCTCTCGATCTTTCTCTTTCTCTCTTTTTCTCTCGTTTTTCTCTTTCTCTGTCTCTCTCTTCTGTCTCCGTCTGCTCTCTCACTATCTCTCTCTCTCTCTCTCTCTCTCTCTCTCTGTCTCTCTCTCTCTCTCTCTCTCTCTCTCTCTCTCTCTCTCTCTCTCTTCTTCCCTTTTCTTTCTCTCTGTCTCCCTCTGTTCCTCTATTCCCCTATTCCTTCTCTCCCTCCCCCTCTCCTTCCTTCCTATTCCTTCTCATTTACTCGTTTTTCTGATATGTAATCTTAATCATTTTATTTTTGTTATTTTATTATTCTTATACCTATTTTATCCTTCTTCTTCTTCTTCTTATTATTATTATTATTATTATTATTATTTCTTTATTATCGTTCTCGATATTCCTATTTTGGCGTGTTGTTTGCCTGCTTCTGTCACCGTTCGTTAATAATTGAAAACTTTCTTTTCAATTTACTCTTACGTACTCGATCGTTAATTGCATACATCACGTGGTTTGATTATCACTTTAGGAAAGTTGCTGTTACCTGCTTTCTACGCAGATTGCAGCATAGATGAGTAATTTTCCTCGGAGATTGCAGCATAGATGAGTAATTTTCCTCGGAGATTGCAGCATAGATGAGTAATTTTCCTCGGAGATTGCAGCATAGATGAGTAATTTTCCTCGGAGATTGCAGCATAGATGAGTAATTTTCCTCGGAGATTGCAGCATAGATCAGGATTTCCCCCTCTGAGAACACAGCATAGATAAGTATAAGGCAGCATAAGGACAGTATGTGGCGTTGTATCATGGAGGCCAATTGCTCAGCTTATTTTGGATCTGCCGAGGGTGCAGTATTCAGCAGTGTATGACATGAATCAACACAGAAGCCGGATGGTATGCCACGTTCTACAGGATATGCGATTTCAAATGCTGTGCTGGCAGTATAGAAAAAAAGAAAGAATGGAAGAATGGAAGAAAGGAAAAACGCTGATAGAAGAGAATAGGCGTGAATTGGAGAAAGAAAGGAAGAGAGAAAAGGGTAAAAAAAAAACATTTAAAAATAAGAAAAGGGGGAGAGAGATGAATGCATGCAAGGAAGGGAATAGGAGAAGGTGGAAAGGAGAGAGAGAGAGAGAGAGAGAGAGAGAGAGAGAGAGAGAGAGAGAGAGAGAGAGAGAGAGAGAGAGAGAGAGAGAGAGAGAGAGAGAGAGAGAGGGAGGGAGAGGGAAGACGAGAGAAAAGATGAGACAAAGGGAAACGAAAGGGAGAAGAAGGAGAGAGAGAGAGAGAAAACGAGAAAGAAGGAGAGAGAGAGACAACCACACAATCAGAGAAAAAAAATCAAATCCAACGAACAGAAAAAAAACAACAAACAACCCAACACCCTCTCCCATACAGCAGCATAGCCGCCTCACCCAAGAACACCACCGGCGGAGACAGACCACTTACTCTCGCGTCACCGGTCCATCATAAGGGCGAGAGAGAATGCCTTTGGTCGTCTGCCAGAGGACTCACCAACGCGGGTCTCAGTCGTTCAGTCATTCAGTCATTTAGTCATTCAGTCATTCAGTCATTCAGTCATTATCGGGCGCATTATTGCCCGAGCGATCTGTTAATTGATGCGGTGGGCAGGTTGAGGAGGTAGGGGGTGGGGTGAGGGGGGATGGTGGGAAGGAGGGGGGGGAGAGGATGGTGGTGAGGAGGGTGGTGGGGAGGAGGGGATGGTGGTGAGGGGAGGGAGGTGGTGAGGGGGAGGAGGAGGAGGAGGAGGATGGTGGTGGTGAGGACGATGATAAGGGTGTGAGGAGGAGGAAGAGGACTAGGATAGTGGTGATGAAGAGAAAGAGGAAGATTAGGATGGTGATGATGATGGGGATTAGGGTGTGAGAAGGAGGAAGAGGAAGAGGATGGTGGTGATGAGGATTGTGGAGAGGAAGAGGACTAGGATGGTGGTGATGATGATAAAGGTGTAAGAATAATGAGGATGGTGTTGAAGATAATGAGGAGGTTGAGGATGGTAATGAGGCTGAGAAGGATGCTGGGGAAGAGGATACGTCAGTCCTACGCGTGTGATGAACTGTGGGATTATGGGAATGCAAAAAGGGATTAGGTGCAGGATTGTAGGATGGGGGGCCGGCTGTAGGATTGTAGGATTGGATCGGCTCTAGAATGGCGGGATTGGATCGGATGTGGGATTGTGAGAAGGAGTCAGTTGTAGGATTGTGAGTTTTTTGGCTGTAGGATTAAGTGAGGGATTGTAGGATTACGATCCCAGTTTTGGGATTGTGGGATCGGGTCTGTAGGATGGTATCAGCTTTGGGTCTGTGGGATTGTGGGATTATGGGATTGGATCGCATCCTCCCACCCTCTCTCCCTTTCTCTCCTCCCCCCCCCCCTCTCTCTCTCTCTCTCTCTCTCTCTCTCTCTCTCTCTCTCTCTCTCTCTCTCTCTCTCTCTCTCTCTCTCTCTCTCTCTCTCTCTCTCTCTCTCTTTCTCTCTCTCTCTCTCTCTCCCTCCCCTCTCTCTCTCTCTCTCTCTCTCTCTCTCTCTCTCTCTCTCTCTCTCTCTCTCTCTCTCTCTCTCTCTCTCTCTCTCTCTCTCTCTCTCTCTCTCTCTCCCTCTCTCCTCTCTCTCTCTCTCTCCCTCTCTCTCCCTCTCTCTCTCCCTCCCTCCCTCTCTCTCCCTCCCTCCCTCTCTCTCCCTCCCTCCCTCCTCTCCCTCTTTCCCTCTCCCTCCTTTCCTCCCACCTCTGCCTCCTCCTCCCTCTCCTCCCTCCTTCCTTCCTCCCCCCTCCCTCTCCCTCCTTCCTCCTCCCTCCCCTCCCTCCCCCTCTCTCTCTCCCCCTCCTCCTCCCTCCCTCCCTCCCTCCCTCCCTCCTCCCTCCTTCCCTCCCTCCCTCCCTCCCTCCCGTTCGTTCAAGAGGGAGAGAGAGAGAACATTTTTCACCCCGAAAGTTACGACAGAAAATCCCGCAAGAACATCCCCGTAACACGAGAGGAAGTCGTCCGGCACGCGCCCCCCCCCCTCCCCCTCCCCCCTGCATGACATGACACCGCTTGACACCTCCGTATGCGTGTCATGTCACGCGAAAGCGGAGAGGTGTTCGTTTTGAGATGGCGCTCGATGAGGTGGGATTCCCTACCCTCCCCCCTCCGAAAAAAAGAAGGAGGGAAGAAAGAAGAAAGAAAGAAAGAAAAAGAAAAAAAGAAGAAAGAAAGAAAGAATGAAAGAAAGAAAGAAGGAAAGACAGACAGACAGAAAGAAAGAAAAAGAAAAAAAGAAGGAAAGAAAGAAAGAAAGAAAGAAAGAAAGAAAGAAAGAATGAAAGAAAGAGAAAGAAAAACAGTTATTTCTCTTAGGAAGGAGAGGAAAAAAAAACAGTTATTTAACTTCTTTTTTCATTGCCGGACATTCGCGCGTTTCCTGTTGCGTGTTGACACCGGTGTTGCAAAGGCACGCGTGGCATCCCGGCTCTTCACGCCGTCGTCGCGAATTGCTTGCGGTTGTGATTGTAAAACGCCGGGGGGGGGGGGTGGCGGTCGTCAGGAGGTGCTTGCAGGAGACGTAGGATCAGAAGGTGCTTGCAGGAGACATTAAGATCGGGCGGTGCTTGCAGGAGACGTCGCGAATTGCTTGCGGTTGTGCTTGTAAAACGCCGAAGGGGGGGGGGGGTAGGCGGTCGTCAGGAGGTGCTTGCAGGAACCGGAAGATCGGATGGTGCTTGCAGGAGACGTCAAGATCGGGAGGTGCTTGCAGGAGACGTCGCGAATTGCTTGCAGTTGTGCTTGTAAAACGCCGGGGGGGGGGGCGGGCGTCATGAGGTGCTTGCAGGAACCGGAAGATCGGATGGTGCTTGCAGGAGACGTCAAGATTGTGAGGTGCTTGCGGGAGACATGAAGATCGGGAGGTGCTTGCAGGAGACGTCAAGATCGGGCGGTGCTTGCAGGAGACATTAAGATCGGGCGGTGCTTGCAGGAGACGTCAAGAACGAATCATTCTGCACGTCGCGGTTCTGAAATCGTCGCTGGAGAGATGGGGATGCTGGCTTGATCTCTTGGCCTCGCGGGATGCTGGACTCCGGCTCGATTTCGTAACCGGGGGATGGTGGGCGGGTGTGGGTTTAGAATTACTTGTTTCTTTTACTCTCATTCTTTTTTTTTATTTTTGTTTATGCTCCGTCTCCCTCTCTCCCTCCCTTGCTCCCTCCCTACTTCCCTCCCTACCTCCCTCCCTACCTCCCTCGCTCGCTCGCTCGCTCTGTCTCTCCTCCGTCTTTCGCTCTCTCTCTCTCTTTCCCTTTTGTCCTTTCGTCCTCCATCTCTTTCCTTCCTTTCTTCCTTCCTTCCTTCATCCATCCATCCATCCATCCCCTCCCTCCCCCTCCCCCCATCCCTCCCTCCCTCCGTCCCCCTTCCCTACCTCCCTCCCTCCGCCCCCCTTCCCTACCTCCCTCCCTCCACCCCCTTCCCCCCCCCCGTCCCCCTTCCCTACCTCCCTCCCTCCTTCCTCCCTCCGCCCCCTCCGCCCCCATCCCTCCCCCCACCCAACCCCACTCTGTTCCAAAGGCTTTTGTCTGTAGTCAGCCTCGGATTCCCTTTGTACGCCCGGAGAGTTACTCTGCGCGTGTGACTGACTGCAGTTGGGTGGGGCGAGGTGGGCGGGGGGTGGGGTGGGCTGGGGGTGGTGGACGGGGTGGTGGGTTGTCTCGTAAGCTGTTCTCGATGTTCGTTTCCCGTTTCTGTGCAGGGAGGGAGGGGGGGAGGGTGTGGGGGGAGGGTGGAGGGAGGGTGGGAGGGAGAGAGTGATGGGGATGGGAGGGTAGGTAGGTAGGTGGGTGGGAGGGAGGTAGTTGGGTGACAGGGAAGGAGGAAGGGAGGGAGAGAGAGAGGGAGAGAGGGAGAGAGGGAGAAAGGGTGGGTGGGTGGGTGGGTGGGCTGAAGGAGTGGACGAATGGAGGGGGAGGAGCAAGGGCAAAGAGATGGGGGAT
>NC_091561.1:38262579-38267579 GCF_042767895.1 Penaeus vannamei
GGGGAGGGGAGAGGAGGGGAGAGGAAGGGAGGGGAGGGGGAGGGAGGGGGAAGGGTATCTAAGGTGGGGAGGGGAAAGGGGAGAGGGTAGGGGTGAGAAGCTGACCAGCTGTAATATCCCCACGGTTTTCCTCTGCCAGCTGGTTTCCCCTCCCCCCTCCCCCTCCTTCCTTCCTTCCTTCCCCTTCCTACTTTGCACCTTCCTCTGCCCTCCTCCACCATCCTTCCCATCCTTCCCACCGCACCCCCCCCCCTTTCTCCTTCTCTCTCCGTCCCTCTCTTTCTCCTTTCTTCTGCTCTTTTTCCTCCCTCTCCCCTTGTTCCCTCCCCCTTTCCCCTCCATCCCTCCCCCCTTTCCTCCTCCTTTTCTTCCTCTCTCCTTTCCTTCCCTCCCTCTCCTCTCCTTCCCTCCCCCCCTCCCCCTCCCCCTCCCTCTCCCCTCCTACCCCTCCTCTCCCCCTTCCTTCCCTCTCCTCCTTTCATTCCCTTTCCCCTCCTTCCCTCCTCTCCCTCTCTCTCCCTCCTTCCCTCCTTCCTTCCCCCTTCTTCCTTCCCTCCCTCTCCCTTCTTCCCCTCCTTCTCCCCTCCATCCCTCCTTCTCCCCCTCCTTCCCTCCTTCTCCCCCTCCTTCCCTCCTCCTCTCCTCCTTCTCTCCCCCTCTCCTCCTACCTAAGTCCTCGCCGTGTCTTGAGGTGACCGATGTGACGTTTGGGAAAAAAAAGAAAAAGAAGGAAAAGAGAAATAGAGAAACAGAATGAAAGTGCTTCTGGTGGCGGGGTGCTTTGTGCTGGTCAATTGTGTGTTTTTCTTTATCCCTCCTTCTTTGTCTCCGTGTTGGCGTCGCTTTCTCTTTCTCTTTCATTCGTTATTTATTTTGGTCCTTTTATCGTTTCCCTTTCTCTTTATGTGTATATATGTATATATATGTATGTATGTATATATGTATGTATGTATGTATGTATGTATGTATGTATGTATATGAAAAGGAAAGCCACCTCATTTCTTTTTGTGGATATTTTTCTTTACATCTTTGTGTATACTTTACTGCGGTTGTGTTTGTGTTCATATATGTATATGTATATCGCTCCCTCCTTCCTTCCCTCCTAGTTTCTTCCAGGTGTCCCCCTACCTGCCATGCCTGTCCCCCTCCCTCTCCCCTCCCTCCTTTCTACTCCCTTCCCCTCCCTCCCCTCCCCCTCTCTTCTCCCTCCCTACTTCCCCTCCTTTCTAACCCCTCCCCTCCTTTCTAACTCCTCCCCCCTCCTCCCTCCCTTCCTTCCCTTCTCCTCCTTCCTACTTCCCCCTCCCTCCCCCTTCCCCCCCTCCCTTCCCTTCCTTCTCCCTCCCTTCCCTCCTTTCTAACCCTCCTCCCTTCCCCTTCCCCTACGTCCTCCTCTCCTTCCCCTCCTTTCCTCCTTTCTAATCCCTCCCCTCCCTCCCTCCCTCCCTCCCTCCTTCCTAACCCCTTCTTTCTTTCTCCCTCCCCTCCCCCTCCCTTCCCCCACCCCCCTCTGCCCATGCATTCTTAATCCGCCCACCCAAGGCGCCAGTCCATCCGAGATTAATTCCCCGAGCTGCGTGCTTGCGGGCCGCGGATAAGTGAAGACCGGGTCGCGGAAAAGACGGCTTTGTTGCCTTGCAGAACGCGTGCTTTGCGAGGGAATTCTCGAGGGGTGGGGGTGGGGGTAGGGGTGGGGTGGAAGGGGGAAGGGTCTCGAGGGGTGGGGATGGGGGTAGGGGTGGGGGTGAAAGGAAGGGGAAGGGGGTCGAGAGGGGTGGGGGTGGTGGGGGTGCGTCTCGAGGGGTGGGGGGTGCAGGGGTTGGGGTGGGGGAAGGTTGGGAAGGGGGGGCTCTCGGTGAAGGGTCCTGGGGGTGGGAGTGTGGCGGGGAAGGGTTAGGACGGGGGGAGGGGGTGTGTTCGTGTACTCTCTGCGGGTCTGTTTGGTTTGGGGGGAGGGGGCGGGAGGGGAGGGAGGGAGAGGGGTTTCAAGGTCGGATTTTTATCTTTACTTTTTTGATTGTTTATGTTTGTTAGTTTTCTTTGTGGATTTTGTTTTTGGTTTGTTTATTTGTTTTTTTTTACTTGTTTTTGTGTTTTATTTGTTTGGTATATATTTGTTTTTTTTCTTCTTTCATTTTGCCTTGTTTATTTTTTTTCTTCATTTTGTTTTGTTTATTATTTGGTTTCTTCTGGTTTGTTTATATTGATGATTTTGTGGCGTTTGGTATTGTTTGTTTGTTTTATTCTTTTACTTTTTCCCGCCCGCTATTTGTGCCTCGTGTTTTCTCTTTTTTCGTAGTTTTGCTGTTCCTTCCCTTCTTTCTTTTCTTTTTCAACTTTTATTGTGCTTTTAGTTTCCTTCTCCCTCTTCCTCCTCTACCTTTTTCTCCTCCCTCATCGTCTATTTTTGGTTTGCTTCTCCCTCTTCCTCTTCTACGCCCTTTTCTCCCCTACCTCTGTTATTCCTTCTTTCTCTCCTCCTCTTCCATCATTCTTTCTCTCTTCCTCCCTGTTCCCTCCTCTCTCTCTCTCTCTCTCTCTCTCTCTCTCTCTCTCTCTCTCTCTCTCTCTCTCTCTCTCTCTCTCTCTCTCTCTCTCTCTCTCTCTCTCTCTCTCTCCCTCTCTCTCTTCTCTCTCTCTCTCTCTCTTCACTTCCTCTCTCTCTCTCTTTCACTCTCTCTCTCTCTTTCTCACTCTCTCCCTCTCTCTCACTCTCTCTCTCTCTCTCCCTCTCTCTCTCTCTCTCTCTCTCTCTCTCTCTCTCTCTCTCTCTCTCTCTCTCTCTCTCTCTCTCTCTCCCCCTCCTCCTCCTCTCCTCCTCCTCTGATTGGCGTTGTAGGTAAACTGGTCTTCAGGTGTGCTTTTTACACCGAATTTCGCTTCATTAAGTCTGTATTGATGTGAAGGAGTTTGGAAGGAAGTCTACAGCAGGCGTTTGGGCAGTCGTTTGGAAGCGGGTCGTAGTATGTACTTGGTCGTAGTTTGTAGTTGGTCGTAGTTTGTAATTGGTCGTAGTTTGTAGTTGGTCGTTGTTTCGAGGTGGTCGTTGTTTCATGGTGGTCGTTGTTTGCTGGTGGGTTGTTGTTTGCTGGTGGGTTGTTGTTTCTAGGTGGTCGTTTCTAGGTGGTCGTTGTTTGCTGGTTGGTCGTTCTTTCTAGGTTTTCGTTGTTTGCTGGTGGGTCGTTGTTCTTAGGTGGTCGTTGTTTGCTGGTTGGTCGCTCTTTCTAGGTTTTCGTTGTTTGCTGGTGCGTCGTTGTCCCTAGGTGGTTGTTGTTTCAAGTTAAGCTCATCTTGCTGTCTATAAAGTCGTCCCTCTGCGATATGTTAGTATGCAGGTGGTCGTTGTGTTTAAGTGGTGGTCGCTCTGTCAGGGTATTTACTTAAGGTGTTCGGCTGATTTAGGTGTTTGTCCGGTCTGGGTGGTCGTCCTAATTAGTTGGTCGTTTAAGAGTCAGTTTTAAGCGTCTTGTCCTGCCTGGGCGGTCGTCCTGTCTAGGAGGTCGTACACAGGTGGTCTTTTTAAATGGTTGTATACAGGTGGTCGTCGTTTTAATCGGTCGTATATAGGTGGTCGTCAGTCTAAATGGTCGTATACAGGCGGTCGTCAGTCTAAATGGTCGTATACAGGCGGTCGTCAGTCTAAATGGTCATATACAGGCGGTCGTCAGTCTAAATGGTCGTATACAGGCGGTCGTCAGTCTGAATGGTCGTATACAGGCGGTCGTCAGTCTAAATGGTCGTATACAGGCGGTCGTCAGTCTGAATGGTCGTATACAGGCGGTCGTCAGTCTGAATGGTCGTATACAGGCGGTCGTCAGTCTGAATGGTCGTATACAGGCGGTCGTCAGTCTGAATGGTCGTATACAGGCGGTCGTCAGTCTGAATGGTCGTATACAGGCGGTCGTCAGTCTGAATGGTCGTATACAGGCGGTCGTCAGTCTGAATGGTCGTATACAGGCGGTCGTCAGTCTGAATGGTCGTATACAGGCGGTCGTCAGTCTGAATGGTCGTATACAGGTGGTCGTCAGTCTAAATGGTCGTATACAGGTGGTCGTCCTGTTTTAAGTGGTATATAGGTGGTCGTCAGTCTAAATGGTCGTATACAGGCGGTCGTCAGTCTGAATGGTCGTATACAGGCGGTCGTCAGTCTGAATGGTCGTATACAGGCGGTCGTCAGTCTAAATGGTCGTATACAGGTGGTCGTCCTGTTTTAAGTGGTATATAGGTGGTCGTCAGTCTAAATGGTCGTATACAGGCGGTCGTCAGTCTAAATGGTCGTATACAGGTGGTCGTCCTGTTTTAAGTGGTATATAGGTGGTCGTCAGTCTAAATGGTCGTATACAGGCGGTCGTCAGTCTAAATGGTCGTATACAGGTGGTCGTCCTGTTTTAAGTGGTATATAGGTGGTCGTCAGTCTAAATGGTCGTATACAGGCGGTCGTCAGTCTAAATGGTCGTATACAGGTGGTCGTCCTGTTTTAAGTGGTATATAGGTGGTCGTCAGTCTAAATGGTCGTATACAGGCGGTCGTCAGTCTGAATGGTCGTATACAGGCGGTCGTCAGTCTGAATGGTCGTATACAGGCGGTCGTCAGTCTGAATGGTCGTATACAGGCGGTCGTCAGTCTGAATGGTCGTATACAGGCGGTCGTCAGTCCAAATGGTCGTATACAGGCGGTCGTCAGTCCAAATGGTCGTATATAGGTGGTCGTAAGTCTAAACGGTCGTATACAGGTGATCTTTCCAGTCTGGGTTGTCGTCCTGTCAAGATAGTCGTATATAAATGACTCAGACGGTCACGTGGTCGTTTCCAAGGTGAAGGTCGTGACGCTAAGGTCGCGTTAACTGAACTTGCAAGGGAACGCAGTTGAGTGATAAATATTGCACGTGGAGAGCGAAGGTCGAATCACGGAATGCAATAAATGGTGTGCGTAGGATAAATGGAATAATGGCGGAGATAGGACAGAATGATAAATGGAACGCAGGAGTGATGATATATACG
>NC_091561.1:38272579-38275079 GCF_042767895.1 Penaeus vannamei
CTCTCTCTCCCTCCTCCTCTCTCTCCCTCCCTCTCTCTCTCCTCTCCCTCTCCCTCTCTCTCTCTCCCTCACTCTCTCTCTCTCCTCCCCTCCCCTCCTCTCTCTCCCTCCCTCCCTCCCTCCCTCCCTCCCCCTCCCTCTCTCTCTCCCTCCCTCCCTCCCTCTCTCTCTCTCTCCCTCCCTCCCTCCCTCTCTCCCCCTCTCTCCCTCCCTCCCTCCCTCCCTCCCTCCCTCCCAACATCCATTCAAGTCAACTTCTCGATTTGCGTTTCCTTGCCTCCGCCCCTCCTTCCTCCCCCTTCTCCCCTTCCTCGTCCTCCTCCCTCCTCCTCCCCCCTCCCCCTTTTCCCCTTCCTCTTCCTCCTCCCTCCTCCCTCCCCCTCCCTTCTTCTTCTTCCTCCTCTTCCGCCATCCCCCTTCCTCTCTCCTCTCCTCCCCTCCCGCTTCCTCTTCTTCTTCTTCTTCTTCTTCTACTTCTTCTTCTTCTTCTACTTCTTCTTCTTCTCCTTCTTCTTCTTCGTCTTCTTTTTCTTTTTCGTCTTCTTCTTTTTCTTCTTTCTTTCTTTCTTTCTTTCTTCTTCTTCTTCTTCTTCTTCCTCTTCTTCTTCTTTTTCTTCCTCCTCCTCCCTCCCCCATCCCACATCCTCCCTCTTCCCTCCTCCCCTCCTCCTATTCCACCCCCCCCTCCCCCCCTTCCTCCTCCTCCCTCCTCCCTTCTTCTTCTTCTTCTTCTTCCACCTCCTCCTCCTCCTCCTCCTCCCCCTCCTCCATCCTCCTCCTGCTCGTCCTCCTCCTCCATCCTCGCTCTTCCCCTCCTCTTCCTCCTCCCTCCCTCCCCCTCCCTTCTCTTCTTTCTTCTTCCTCCTCTTCCCTCTATCCCCCTTCCTCCTCCTCCTCCCCCTCCCACTTCCCTCTTTCTCTTCTTCTTCTTCTTCTTCTTCTTCTTCTTCTTCTTCTTCTTTCTTCTTCTTCTTCTACTTCTGCTTCTTCTTCTTCTTCTTTTCTTCTTCTTCTTCTTCTTCTTCTTCTCCTCCTCCTCCTCCTCCTCCTCCTCCTCCTCCTCCTCCTCCTCCTCCTCCCCCCATCCCACATCCCTCCTCTTCCCTCCCCCTCCCCTTCCTATTCCACCCCCCTCCCCCCTTCCTCCTCCTCCCTCCCCCTTTTTCTTCTTCCTCCTCCTCCTCCCCCCCCTTATTCCACCACCCCTTATTCCATCACCCCCCCCCCCCCCCGCGCGCGTTCCGCCTCGCCCCTCTCCGTGTTCAAGCCGCGGGCGGGAATTTCGAATCGATCCCCGAAGCCGCGTATCGGCGTCGCGGGCGCTCTCGCTGACCGTCGCCGGGAGACCGACGGCGCCGCTATGTAATAACGGCGACGCTGGGGCACGCGCGCTTCGACCGCCGATAATGGGGGGAGGGGAGGGAGGAAGGGGGAAGGGGGGGGTTTAGGACGGATCCCGCGCACGCCATCTCCGACAGCGGCCTGCTCCTCCTCTTCCTCCTTCTCCTCCCCTGCTTCGTGCCCCCGTCTCGTGCCCGGGTCTTTGGTCGTGTTCAGTGTCTCGGTCTTGTTCCTCTCCTGTGCGCCGTCTTTATCCGTCCTCGCCCCCCCCTCTCCCTCCCTAGGTCCATGCTCCCCCCTCCCCCCTCCTAGGTCCATGCCCCTCCTCCTAGGTCCATGCCCCCCCTCCTAGGTCCATGCCGCCCCTCCAGGTCCATGCCCTGTTCTTTTGCCCCCCCTCCAAGCCCATGCCCCGTTATGTCTCCTACTCCGTGCCTCGTCCTTGCCCCCCCCTCCCCTCCCCTAAGCCCATGCTCCGTTTTGTCTCCTACTCCGTGTCCTGCCCCCCCCTCCCCCTCCCCCTAAGCCTCATGCTCCAAGTTTTGTCTCCTACTCTCCGTGTCCTGCCCCCCCCTCCCCCTCCCCCTAAAGCCGTTTTGGCTCCTACCCCGGTCCCCATCCTTACCCCCTACCTCATGCCCATCCTTGTCCCCTACCTCATGCCCCGTTTTGCTCCAACCTCCTGTTTCGGCCATGTCCCTGCCCCGTGCCCCGCCCTCTGGCCCGCCTTCTGCCCGGCCTTCTGCCCCGCCCTCTGCCCCGCCTTCTGCCCCGCCCTCTGCCCCGCCCTCTGCCCCGCCCATCCTCTTCCGTCCGTGCCCATTCGCTCGTCGACCCTGTAGTCTCCTTGCTGTCCCCCTTCTCCCCGTTTTCGCGCCCCCGTCTACTCCCATGTCCTTTTTTACTTCCATTTCTCTTCTATCCTCTTCCTTGTCCTCCTGCTCCTCTTGCTCTTCCTCCTGGTCCTTCTCCTCCTCCTTCAGCTGGTCTTCCACCACCACCTCCTCCTCCTCCTCCTCCACCTGGTCCTCCACTTCCTCCACCTCCTCTTCCTTCTCTTTCCACCTCCTCCTCTTTCCACCTCCTCCTCCTCCTTCCACCTCCTCTCCTCCCTGCTTCCACCACCACCTCCTCCACCTCCTCCTTTTCCTGCTCCTCC
>NC_091561.1:38277579-38280079 GCF_042767895.1 Penaeus vannamei
TTGTTCTTTTTTTCCCAGCCTGCATCTTATGCTAGTTATTTTTATTGTTTGTTTTTTGGTTACTTGGTTTGTTTGAAGTATGCTGCATGGATGAACGCAATTTCTTATTTTGGAAAAAAAAGATTGAGAGCAAATTTGCACATTTGGGGTCGTATACTTCTTTGAACCTCAAAGATTTTTTAAACGTTTCTTGTCCAACGTGGCCTAAATACAGCCATTGTATATTTACTGTCACAAACAGTTCTTTTTAGTCGACAATGCAGTGTAGAGAGCACACTACACTATAGCAACTTTTCAGTTTTGAATGAGACAAAACAATTGATTTTATCTTATTAGTATTTTTAAAAAATGTGTATATCGGTGATACGACATCGGGGTGGCGTCAGCATGGTTGTTGATAAATGATATCAGATGAATATGTTAATTTTGGCGTCTCCTTGTTGAAAAGAGGCGAATTCGATTTTGTTTTGATTATTCTTTGATTTGTTCGGGAATAGTGCATTGATGGATTTTGAATAAATTGTTTCTTATTGATTATTATAATTTGCGCGGGATTTGTTTGTGCGTGCGTGCGTGCAAGGTCTGTATAAGTATGTAGGCCTTGCACGTGCATACATGCGTGTTTGTGTGTGCGTGTGGATGTGTCTTTTTTACAGATCTCTCTTCGTCGCGTACATGAAAATATGGTATTTTTCTTGCATCCTTAAGGTCTGTTCCTCAGTCACGATCACGTATTTTCTCTTATTTTCGTACAGCCGTATTTCTCCCCATCTTGCAGTCCAAATCTCACTGCATGAACATGTCCGAATTTTAAGACGATATCCCCTTTGCATGTTGTGTGATCAGCTGATTTCTTGCTACATTGATTTTTTGTGTTGTGATGATTATTGCTGAACAAGAGAAAGAAAAAAAAGCTTACAATGACCTGCTTTTATCCCGGTTTTGTTTGGTTGCGGTGGCTGGCATGCTGTTGATATTGGCAAGAAGAGAATGCAATAGTTTCGAAAACAGTGTATATACAATGAAATATAATTTTTTCACGTGTGAAAAATAATAGCTTTACATCTGTTTTCTGTGATTATTCATCTTTGAAACAGCAACTGTAATACATTCGCAACAGTACGGTTATCATCTTTTTTTTTATTCTAAACAATCCTGCTTGTATTGACCACACCATTAAAGGAATATAAAAATCAAACGAAGTTACCCCTCCATCCCAAAGATAAATTTCCCATTTTCTCTGAACGCACTAACCTCCCCCGCGTTTTCTACAGGGTTGCTACGGTAGACTGAAGAATTGGGTAGAAGATCACGCCAACTTGCTCATGGGGATTGGCATCGGTGTGGCCGCCTTGGAGCTGCTGGGGATGCTGTTCGCCTTCTGCCTCTGCTGTTCCCTCGGCCAGAAGATCAAGTGACGCCAGCACCGCATCCACACCGGCCACGAAGAACAATATACAGTCAAACAGCTTGGCACGGACTAAACATATAGTGAAAGAAAAGTCTCGATATATATAGTTCTATATATATGCGTATGTGTGTATGTATGTATAGTCTGTACGGGGAAAAGATTTTTTTTCTTTTTTTGTTACTGGGGGGGAAGTGACGAATAAGTGAACTGGCTTCTTGTTATGGTCGTATTCACACACTTTTTTTTTTCTTTGACAGAAAGGTAAGCTCCCTTTTAATCGGATTATTGTCATAGTTATCCGTGTAAAAGACGATGTATGTTATTTCTTATTCTATCTTTGGAATTCTTAAAGAATTCTTTTTAAGCGATTCAAGCACAAGGCTGAAAAGATATACATAGTAGGCCTATAAAAAAATTGTTACGTATTTTGACAGACAATAATAATTACGAGAAAGACAAGCTCGTGGACTTTTTTTTCATCGATGATATATGAAAAAAGAAACAAAAGAAAAAAAACTTTGACGAAGTGATACACAGCTTCTCAAAAATGGTATCGAGCTCTTCACAAACTCTTCCTATTTGTAAACTAATTTCCTCTCCTTTCTTTCTCTTCCTTTTGTGCGTCGAAGTGTCACTTGAATTTTAGCTCCAAAGCGAAGGATTCTTTCTCCATAGGCTTGCTGTATTACGTGTGTTGGTCTAACTCCTGCATTGCAATATCTTTGGGCTGTATAAATACTTGCTTACGATTTTTTTTTTTCAAGCTTTGGAAATATTCTCTTTCTCTCTTTTGCTATTCTCTCTTTCTCGTTTGCTATTTTCTCTCTCTCTCTCTCTCTCTCTCTCTCTCTCTCTCTCTCTCTCTCTCTCTCTCTCTCTCTCTCTCTCTCTCTCTCTCTCTCTCTCTCTCTCTCTCTCTCTCTCTCTCTCTCTCTTGTAAAGCATTTCTCAAGATTTGCTCTGTTCTTACCCTTTGGTTATTCTAATTCTTCCATGGTGTGTTCTTTCGCCTTTCGTTCGTCCAAGCTGTTTGTCTCTACATTGAGTCCTCATATCCCCCCCACCCCCTCTTCCCTCCTCCCCAAACCC
>NC_091561.1:38287579-38295899 GCF_042767895.1 Penaeus vannamei
GCTTGTACACCAAAACCGAAGCCCTGTACACCAGAGTGAGGGCTCTGTACACCAAAGAAGACGGCCTGTACACCAAAATGGAGACCCTGAACATGAAAGAACAGAGGAACATGGAAGCGACATAAGTAGTGAAAGAGAAGTGGCCAAGGAAAGCCATTATCATGATTCATCTGAGGACGAAGCTACTCTCATCACTGACCCTTACATCACTCGAGCCCTCAGGTGAGTCAGGTGAGTCCTGTGCCGAGTAGAGTGAGTTAGGGCATAGGCAAAGGATAATAGGAAACGTGTTTTATAAGAGGTAAGTCGATGATCATAAAATGGGGAAATGGTTGAGAGAGAGAGACAGGGAGACAGCGAAAGAGAGAAAGGGAGAGAGAGAAAGAGAAAGGGAGAGAGAGAGAGAAAGGGAGAGAGAGAGAGAGAAGGAAAGAGAAAGAGAGATAAAGAGAAAGAGAGGGACATATAGAGAGAAAGGGAAGGATAGATAGATAGATAAATATATATAGAGAGGGAGAGGGAGAGACAGAGAGACAAAATCCGAGAGCGAGAGAGAGAAAGAAGGGAAATATATGGTAAGGGAACATTCCTCATAAAAATAAGCAAACAAACTTTGACAGCCAGACATCATCATCACGTGACTGAATAACCACGATTTGATTCCCTCGTTACGCTCTTCTCTTCCACTCATTCTTTTTCCTCAATCACATTACACTTTTTTCTCTCTCTCTCCCGCCTTCCAGCCACATCAGTTCAAGGACCACCCTCGAGTGCGAGCCGCGACACCGAGTGATGTACCTGAAGACCCACAAATGCGCATCGACTACCCTCCAGAACGTTATAATGAGGCACGTTAGGTCATACAACGCGGACGCCTTTCCCGATCTTACGGCCGTTGTGGAAGGGGAGTTGCGTGGGTCTTCGTTCCACAGAGGGCGTGGGAATACAGGGGGTGCAGGAGGAACGGGGGATACAGGGGGTCCAGAAAATACAGAAGATACAGGGGGTACAGAAGATACAGGGAATACGGAAGATACAGGGAATACGGAAGATACAGAGAATACAGGAGTTACAGAGAATACGGGGGTTACAGAGAATACGGGGGAGATAGAAGATACTGGTGATAAAGGAAATACAGGGAAGGCAAAGGATACAGAAGCCATAAAGAAGACCGCAGGTAGAGGTAAGAGACAGGATACAGACGATACAAAAAGTGCGAGGAAGATGGGGGATAAAGAGGAAGGTTTTGAAGACGAAGGAAGGAAGGACGAGAAAAGGAAGGAGAGGAAGAATAACGAGAAGGAAAGAGCTCGGCCGGTTTTCGTGGCTGTTCCGGAGAGGGGCGTGTACCTCGGCAGTCCGGAGTTCTTTAACGTAGAAAAGCACTTGGTAAGTATTCTATGTATCCCATGTACTGGAAGAGTGTTCTTATTAGTATTATTATTATCATTATTATTATTGTATATCGGAGCTTTTTGATGTTGAAATTCTCATCGTGAATGGTGACAATTTTAATCGAGTAGGTCGTTGTCTTGTTGTATTGGTTGGAATATTATCAAAAGCACAAAAGCAATACCTTTTTATTATTTCTTTATCGACTGTTAACGGTATTATTTGTTGGTAACTTGTCTCGTAGCATCATCGGTAATTACGATAATGATAATAAATACGATGATATTAACGATAATTGTAACGAGATCTTATATATGCATTTTCTTATCTTTCTGTTTATGCTTCTTTCTAATCGTTGTTACTCCAACCTTTCCTTCGTTCTCCTGACCCCTTGTCCCTCTAAACCCCTACCCCCGTGACCCCATGTTCCCTGACCCCCCCTCCCCCTCCCCCCACCCTGTACCCAAGGCCTCCCCAGGGCTCCTCCCCCCCAGCCGGCACGCGGACGTGTTCGTAGCGCACACCCGACTCGACACCGCCCAGATGCAGGAGCTGATGCGCCCGAACGCCCTGTGGGTCACCGTGGTGCGCGACCCCCGGAGGCTCTTCCCGTCGCTCTACTCCTACTACAAGGTGGGCGTTCGGGGGTAGGGGGGGGGAGGGGAGGGGGAGGTGTCTCTGCGTCTCATTTTCCTCTCGTGTCTTTTAGTGATGGCATTACACACACACACACACACTTACTTACTCACTCACTCACTCACTCACACCTACCTACCTACCTACGTATGTGTGTGTGTGTGTGTGTGATACATATGCAAAACTATATGTATGTGGAGACCCACCCACATATATGCGGGTGAGTCTGCATGTGAGTATGCATGTATATATGCATATTTATATAAGAATGCATGCAAATACATTATATTCACCTACATGTATATCTTTGCTTTAGAGTAATTTAAGCAAATCGACTGATGACATCGCTCTCTGTCAAACCGTCCACAGCTCCATTCATATTACGGGATGTCGCTGAAGAGCTTCCTTCAGTTACCTTTGGAACGCATGAGGAGGAGGTCGCGCTTCGCTGGCGTCATGGGGGCCAATCAGGTGAGAGGGAGAGATAGAGATAAATAGATAGAGAGGGAGGAAGGGAGGGTGGGAGAGAGAGAGAGATAGAGAGAGAGAGAGAGAGAGAGAAAGATAGAAAGAGAAAAGAGAGAAAAAGAAAGAGAAAGAGAAAAGAGAGAAATATATAAATAGAGAAAGAGAAAGAGAGAGAAAAAAACAGATAATTAGAACGAATTGTCCCCAATGCAGTCCGTTTACCCACACGCAAAACCCCTTCCCAGATGACCTTCGACCTCGGCCACAGTCCCAACACCCCTCCCGCAGACGCCAGCGGGATCGACGCCCTCATCCGGGACATCGAGGCGACCTTTGACCTGGTCTTGGTGGCGGAGCGCATGGACGAGTCCCTGGTGCTGCTCGGGAGGGCGCTGTGCTGGCCGACGCAGGACCTCGTCGCCCTCGTCAAGAACCAGAGGATGCAGGGCGGGGAGGAGCTGGGAGAGGAAGGTGCCGTTGGGTTTCCTGGGTTGGGGCGCTCGCTCTGTGTATAGTGTGGCAAATAGGGGAATTAGTGCGTAAGGAAATTGAGATATAAGCACACAAAACCCTACAATATATATAGATATATAGATATATAGACATATGTATCTATCTCTCTGTCTATCTATATATGTATAAATTTGTGTGTGTGTATGTATATGTGTGTGTGTACTCTATGTAACGCAGAATGTGCTACAATCACGCCCATACACAAATCTATTTTCATGCATCTCATTATCCCATAAACTTTCTCTCTCTCTCTCTCTCCCTCTCCCTCTCCCTCTCCCTCTCCCTCTCCCTCTCCCTCTCCCTCTCCCTCCCTCCCTCCCTCCCTCGCCCCTCTTTTCTCTCTCTCTCTCAAAAAAAAAAAAAAAAAAAAAAAAAAAATCCCCTTGAAACAGAAATTCGCAAACTGGAGCAACTGAACCACTTGGACGTGCATCTGTACCGCCACTTCGCCCGCAAGTTCGAGCTCCTGACGCGGGCGTACGGCAAGACCCGCCTGCAGAAGGAGGTGGAGGCGCTGAGGGCCGCCAGGAGCCAGTGGGTCGACTACTGCGTGGAGGACGTGGTCGCAGGACGCAGCCGGAAGACGTCCTTCAAGTGAGTCCTTCTTGTTTTGTTATTGTTATTATTTTTTTATTATTATTATTATTATTATTATTATTATTATTATTATTATTATTATTATTATTATTTTATTATTATTATTATTATTATTATTATTATTATTATCATTATTATTATTATGATCATTGTTATTATTAATATTATTATTATTATCATTGCTATTATTATTATTATTATTATTATTATTATTATTATTATTACTACTATCATTGTTGTTGTTCTTCTTCTTCTTATTATTATTATTATCATTCTTATTATTGTTATTGTTATTATTATTAGCATTATTTTTTTTTTAGCTTTTAGAGGATAAAAAAATGTATGAAGAATGAAGAAAAAACGACTAAACGAGAAAAAAATGAAAAATGTGAGTATTCGATAGATGAGAAGACAGTAGGCCTATCCTTTAGCACTTATGTGAATGTGAGTGAATCTTAACTCTAAATAGCATTTTTTTCAGTCCTCTAAAAATCTGGTTTTGATTTATTTAAGACGCTGCGCCATTTGTTTATTATTTCATCTGTTCGTTTCCCTTTTTATTTATATTCGTCTGCCATTCAAAAATCACAACCAATTTTTCATTCTCCTTTTTACACCCTCCAGAGAATACTCCGGTAACGAAAACTTATTTAATTATTTGTATTAGATCAATAATATTTATTTATGTACTAAAATCTAAAATTGCCAGACCAATCAACATTTCAACTTTCTTCGTTCTTTCATTTTTTTCCGTTTTAATTTTTTTTTCGTTTTCATGTTTTTCGTTCATTAATTTTTTTCGTTCTTTCCTTTTTTCGTTCTTTCATTTGTTTTCGTGCATTCATTTTTTTTCGTTTTCATTTTTTTCCGTTCTTATATTTTTTTTCGTTCTTTCATTTTTATTCGTTCTTTCATTTTTTTTCGTTCATTCATTTTTTTCCGTTCTTTAATTTTTTTCGTTCGTTAATATTTTCCGTTCATTCATTTTTTTTCGTTCACTCATTTTTTTCCCGTTCAATTTTTTTCGTTCATTCATTTTTATCCGTTCATTAATTTTTTTTCGTTCTTTCATTTTTATCCGTTCATTAATTTTTTTTCGTTCTTTCATTTTTTTCCCGTTCTTTCATTTTTATCCATTCTTTCATTTTTATCCATTCTTTCATTTTTATCCATTCATTCATTTTTTTCCCGTTCTTTCATTTTTTTTCCTTCTTTAATTTCTTTTCGTTCATTCATTTTTTTCCGTTCTCCTTTCTACCCCCTCCAGAGAGTACTCCGGCAACGTGTGGGGGTTCCGACTCGCTCACCCGGAGAACCGAACCTGCGAGTCCCTGGCGTGGACCACGAGGCGGTTCTTCGAGTACTTCCGGGTCTTCCAAGATGGCCTGAGATCGGATGAGGCGGAGTGAAAGGGGTGGGGGTGGGTGGGGGTGGAGGTGGAAGAGGGGTTGGGGGGGGTGGATGCTGGTGGGTGGGGATGGAGGTTGGGGATAGGTGGAAGGGGGTGGAGGTGGAAGAGTGGGGACGGGGGGAAGGGGGTGGTGGTGGAAGAGGGGGACGGGGTGGGGGGGTTGGAGGTGGGGGGAAGAGGGGGACGCGGGTAGGGGGATGGTGGGTGGGGGTGGAGGTGGAAGAGGGGGACGGGGGTGGAGGTTATAGAGGGGGACGGGGGTGGGGGGTGGAGGTGGAAGAGGGGGAGGGGGTGGAGGTGGAGGTGGAAGAGGGGGACGGGGGTGGAGTGGAAGAGGGGGACGGGGGTGGGGGTGGAGGTGGAAGAGGGGGACGGGGGTGGGGGTGGAGGTGGAAGAGGGGGTCGGGGGTGGGGGTGGAGGTGGAAGAGGGGGACGGGGGTAGGGGTGGAGGGTGGAGATGGAAGAGGGGGACGGGGGTGGAGGGGGACGGGGTGGGGGGGGGGGAAGAGTGGGACGCGGGTGGCGGTGGAGGTGGAAGAGGGGAGGGGGGTAGGGGTGGAGGTGGAAGAGGGGGACGGGGGTGGAGGTGGAAGAGGGGGACGGGGGTGGGAGGTGGAGGTGGAAGAGGGGGAGGGGGGTGGGGGTGGAAGAGGGGGACGGAGTTAGGGGTGGAGGTGGAAGAGAGGGACGGGGGTGGGGGGTGGGGGTGGAGGTGGAAGAGGGGGACGGGGGTGGAGGTGGAAGAGGGGGAGGGGGGTGGGAGTGGAGGTGGAAGAGGGGGACGGGGGTGGAGGTGGAAGAGGGGGACGGGGGTGGGGGTGGAGGGTGGAGATGGAAGAGGGGGACGGGGGTGGAGGGGGACGGGGTGGGGGGATTGGAGGTGGGGGGAAGAGGGGGACGCGGGTGGGGGTGGAGGTGGAAGAGGGGAGGGGGGTAGGGGTGGAGGTGGAAGAGGGGGAGGGGTGGGGGTGGGTGGAGGTGGAAGAGGGGGAGGGGGGTGGGGGTGGGTGGAGGGGGAGGGGGTGGGGATGGGTGGAGGTGAAAGAGGGGGAGGGGGGTGGAGGTGGAAGAGGGGGACGGTGTGGGGGTGGAGGTGGAAGAGAGGGACGGGGGTGGGGGTGGAGGTGGAAGAGGGGGACGGGGGTGGGATGGGGGTGGAGGAGGGGACGGGGGTGGGGGTGGGTTGAGGTGGAAGAGGGGGAGGGGGTGGAGGTGGAAAAGGGGGAGGGGGACGGGTGGAGGTGGAAGAGGGGGAGGGGGACAGAGGTAGGGGTGGAGGTGGAAGAGGGGGAGGGGGGCAGAGGTAGGGGTGGAGGTGGAAGAGGGGGAGGGGGGTGGAAGTGGAAGAGAGGGACGGGGGTAGGGGTGGAGGTGGAAGAGGGGGACGGGGGTGGGATGGGGGTGGAGGAGGGGACGGGGGTGGGGGTGGGTTGAGCTGGAAGAGGGGGAGGGGGAGGGGGGTGGAGGTGGAAAAGGGGGAGGGGGACGGGTGGAGGTGGAAGAGGGGGAGGGGGACAGAGGTAGGGGTGGAGGTGGAAGAGGGGGAGGGGGACGGGAGTGGGGGTGGAGGTGGAAGAGGGGGAGGGGGTGGGGGTGGGTGGAGGTGGAAGAGAGGGACGGGGGTGGGGGTGGAGGTGGAAGAGGGGGACGGGGGTGGGTGGAGGTGGAAGAGGGGGAGGGGGGTGGGTGGATGTGGAAGAGGGGGAGGGGGAGGGGGGTGGAGGTGGAAGAGAGGGAGGGGGACGGGTGGAGGTGGAAGAGGGGGAGGGGGACAGAGGTAGGGGTGGAGGTGGAAGAGGGGGACGGGGGTAGGGGTGGGTGGAGGTGGAAGAGGGGGAGGGGGGTGGGGGTGGGTGTAGGTGAAATAGGGGGACAGGGGTGGGGGGTGAGAGATGGAACTGTCACTTCTTTTGTCACCGATTAAATTCCGAATGTGGCTATACCACGATTTGGGATTTGCGTCACTGACTTCATCAATTATTTGCTTATGATAATTTTTCTTAGCCGATCTTATCTCTTGTCTAACGTTTTTCGCCAAGTACCTTGTCGCATCGGTGTTGTTTGTTTTGTAAGCTTTTTGTCTTGCCAGGATAAGGTCTTTGATCCTGTTGGTGACCCATGGCTTGTCCTGATGGTGAGTGGAAGTTCTTTTTAAGGGGAAGCAGTTGTCAACTTAGTTCCAGACTGATTTATAAAAAGGTTGGCATTTGGCGTTCGGGTCGGGGGCGTTGAGAACGTCGGCCCAGTCATGATGAGTGATTCATGATCCGAACTCGCGGATTTTAGAATCAGGGAATCTACGAATAAGTTTTGTTCCCTTTAACTGCGTGGGTGCCTGGTATTTCTTTGGTACCCAGAGCAGCGACAAGTGATCACTATTGCCTAAAGGGGGCAGTGGAGTTGGACTTTCATAAAAATGCTCTTTATTTGTTATGATTTTGTCCAAGGTATTTTTCCCACGCGTGACGAATGACGCAACCTGCTTAAAATTCAGTACAGAGGTAATTTCTTAATCAGGAAAAGTGTTCAGGTCGCCAAGAATTACAAAAAAGGGATTTCCGTACTTTGCTTGGAGGATGAACACATTTTCTATTGTGTGTTCTCTGAGGCTTTCTTCGGTAGGTGCCCTTGGGGGGGAAATACATCCCGCAGATTACCAGCACACTAATTTCGCGAGGCAGCCATGTAGGTCTAACAGCGAGCCATAATGTTTCAAGGTCGTCACTTGGTGGACAGATGGATTTTATAGTGTTGCAGGGGATAGTCTCTTTGATGTAAATACCAACGCCACCACCTTTTCTGCCCTGACGAATTTTGTTAAACAAGTGGTACCCCTGTATGTTTCCGATGTTTAATGTGCCGTCTTTGAACCACGTTTCTGTGATTACTGCAACATCGATAGTATTGTGTTTCATTATGACGTCCTGTTCGTCCACTGTTTGTAAGGCAGCATGCATTTGCAAGGTAAATGTTGGGAAGTGTTCTGCTGGGTCTTGCGTTAGCTGGCGCAATTGTTGACGGGTCATTTTGGTCAAACATCCCGCTCGAGTTGCGAGGTTTTGTAATTGTTTCTATTTAAAAAGACTCACGGGGCTGGGGAAGGAATCTGACTTCAGAAATGCATCAGGCTACAAGTGCTTTGCCTTTAAGAGAGACAGTGACAGTGTTTTGGGGGTGGGGGTGGGGGTGGAGGTGGAAGAGGGGACGGGGGTGGAAGAGGGGGAGGGGATGGAGGTGGAAGAGGGCGAGGGGGAGGGGTGGGGGGAAAGGGAGGGGGGGGGAAGGGGGGGGGGAGGGGGGGG
>NC_091561.1:38303899-38311399 GCF_042767895.1 Penaeus vannamei
AGTTTTTGTTCTTTTCTCTTTCTCTCTCTCTCTCTATCTATATTTATATATTTTTTTTAAATAATGGTTTATGATAAGATGCATCTGAGAGATAAACCCCGTAATAAGGATTCCGGCTCCCTTCCGCCGCCGCCCCTCAGGTTCATCCTGGGCGTCGCGGGCGGGATGACCACCATCGCCGGCTACGCCTTCGTGGTGGAGCTGGCGGACGCCCACCTGCGCGGCACCATGGCCACCATCCCCACCATGGGCATCGTGCTGGGCGGCCTCTACACGGTGTCCCTCGGCTACGTGCTGGCGTGGCACGTCCTCGCCTTCGTGTGCATCCTGCCGCCGCTGCTGCTCCTCGTAGGCTCCTTCTTCCTGCCGGAGTCGCCGTCCTACCTGGTGGTCAAGGGGCGCCGCCAGCAGGCGCTCGTCATCCTGCGGAGGCTGCGCGGGGACTACGCCGACGTGGAGGCCGAGGTGGCGGACCTGGAGCGGCGGAACCGCGTGGGCGGCGGCGAGAGCGGCTGGCGGGGCCTGCTCAAGGCGGACGTGCTCAAGCGCATCGCCGTCGTCGTCACCCTGTTCGCCCTCATGCAGCTGTGCGGAAACTTCGTGTTCATGATCTACACGGCGCGCGTCCTGCAGGCGACGGGGGCGCCGCTGGACCCCGACGCCATCACGGCCATCGCGGGGGCGCTCAAGGTGGGCGGGACGCTCGCCGCCATCCTGCTCATGGACCGCGTCGGCCGCAGGAACTGCCTCATCGGCTCGCACGCCGTCAACGCCGCCTGCCTCCTCATCCTCGGCACCTACGTGCACCTGGCCGAGGGCGCCGAGCCGGGCGACGACTCCTTCGACAGGTGAGCGCTCCCCCGGGCCTCGAAAGCAACACAGACACAGACATTATCAGATATCTCGAAGCCTCTTGATCTACACTCGAATTCCATTCCATCTAAACCCGTATCCACCTACCGTTTCTCTACCTACACATATTTCTATACCTCACCTCACTATTCCGATACCACACCCTCCATACACTCCCTCCATTTCCTTACACCACTCAAGACACAACACAGCCCTAAATACCACACCCGACACCACACTACCCCAATACCTCCTCTAAAACCACTCAAGACACAGCAACACTGCCTCAAATACACAACAACACTGCCACACCCCCCATGCACTCCCTCCATCTCCTTACACCCACTCAAGACACAACACCACTGCCACAAATACCACACCCGACACCACACTAACCCCAACACCTCAAAAATTTCTTCCCACCGTCTTCCAGGCTTGAATGGGTCCCCACAGTGTGCGTGTGCGTCTCTCTCTTCTTCTGTGACATCGGCGTCCACCCGGTGCCTTATGTCCTGTCGTCGGAGTATTTCCCTACCAACCTCAGAGCTCAGGTAAGTCTTTGTTGTGGCTACGTTAGGCTATAAGGCTGTGTGGTGTGATTGGATTTGCTACATTATGAGCCTTGTTGTATTGTCTTTATTAGGTCTTTAGGTCTTTATTGTGTAGGTGGCTATGCTAGGCTATAAGGCTGTGTGGTATGGTTAGATATATTGTACTATGAGCCTTGCTGTATTGTCGGCTGTGATAGGGTATGATATTTTGTAGGTTATTTCCATTAAGTTGATGATGGTGGTGGCAGGAAAAACATATATAAAGGCATGCTAATAGTATAATCCTCTCTGACATTTACGTTTATATATATATATATATATATATATATATATATATATATATATATATATATATATATATATATATATATATATATTACCACGCATTGTCATACTAATCACTATATTTTTAGCTTAAACTTTTTTATTACCGTAAGTAGTCAATGTGATCAATCAGTTTACATTTTACTTTTCATTATTTATATTCAATTTACACCGCATACAGCCAATTCATGTCTAATTTGATTTTTATTGTAACTACCCAGATACATTTTGATCAATATCATGCCTATTGTATGTATTTTCCTTCATTTTACGCTTTATAAATTGATTTACATAATTCTGTTTCGTTTTTCCTTTTAATGTTTTGAGAAATCCTATTTGATATGTCACTGATCTTATTCATCCTTGTCATATATTTTTCTTCCTATATTGCCACCAAATAGTGTCTAATTAATCATTATCATTGTTGTAATTGTTATAGTTATTACCATTATCCTTTTTATCACCACCATCATCGCTATGTTTTTTTATTCCCTTTCCACTTCTCTCCACTACCACCATCATCATCACCATCACTATTACAATTTTTAAATCATTTTCCCCATTCTCTCCACTATCATCACCATCAATCACCACCATCATCACCCCTATCACCATTATCTAATCCATTTCCCTTTCTCTCCCCCCCCCCCATCCTCCTCCCCACCCCCACCCAGGCCTCCTCCATCTGCATCTCAGCTGGCACGGTTCTCACCTTCCTCGTCCTCCAGCTGTACAGTCCCATGATGGAGCTCCTGACGCAGGCTGGTCTTTACTGGTTCTATGGGGCGACGAGCGTGGTGGGGGTTGTCTTCTGCTTCGTGGCTGTGATCGAGACGAAGGGGAAGGCTGTGGGGTGAGAGGGGTTGAGGGGTGGGGTGAGTGGGGTGGGTTGGGGTGGTGGGTATGGGAGGGTTGGGAGGGGGAGGGGAGGGTGTTGGGGGTCTTCTGCTGCTTCGTGGCTGTGATCGAGACGAAGGGGAAGGCTGTGGGGTGAGAGGGGTTGGGGAGGAGTGGGATGGAGTGGGGGGTGGGGGTGGGGTTGGGGGAGGAGTGGGGTGGGGTTGGGGTTGGGAGGGTTGGGAGGGGGAGGGGAGGGTGGTGGGGGTTGTCTTCTGCTTCGTGGCTGTGATCGAGACGAAGGGGAAGGCTGTGGGGTGAGAGGGGTTGGGGGGTGAGTGGGATGGAGTGGGGGTAGGGGTTGGGGGTGGTTGGGGTGAGTGGGAGGGGGAGGGGAGGGTGGTGGGGGTCGTCTTCTGCTTCGTGGCTGTGATCGAGACGAAGGGGAAGGCTGTGGGGTGAGAGGGGTTGAGGGAGGGGTGGGATGGAGTGGGATGGAGTGGGGGTTGGGGAAGGGTGAGTGGGGTGGGGAGGGTTGGGAGGGGGCGACGAGCGTGGTGGGGGTCGTCTTCTCCTTCGTGGCTGTGATCGAGACGAAGGGGAAGGCTGTGGGGTGAGAGGGGTTGAGGGGTGTGATGGGGTGGGGGTTGGGGTTGGGGTGGATGGGGAGGGGGTGGGGTGGGAGGGGTGGGAGGGAGGGGTGAGTGGGGGGATGAGTGGGAGGGGTGAGGGTTGGGAGGGGTGAATGGGATGGGGTGGGGGTGTTAATGGGGGATGAGGGGTCAGAGAAAGGGGTTAGCGGGGGGATGAGTGTGGTGGGAGTGGGGTTTGAGTGTGAGAGGGGTGGGGGATGAGTGTGAGTGGGGTGGGGGATGGGAGGGGTGGGTTGTTCGAGTTGGGTGGGGGTGAGAGACGAGAAAGGTGGGGGTGAGAGACGAGAAAGGTGGGGGTGAGAGACGAGAAAGGTGGGGGAGAGAGATTAGTTGGGGGGAGGGGGTGAAGGGTTCGAGTGAGGTTGAGTGAATGTGAGAGGGGTAGGGGTGATGGTGGGGGGGGAGGGGAGAATTGAAGGGTTAGAATGAAGGGAGAGGGAAGTTCAGTCACAATAAGAGAGATAACTGAATTAAGATAAGAGAAAAAAATATATCATTAAGGGTAGCGAATCTAGATAATATTGAACATCAGAATTTAATAGCCACAAAATTATATAATCCTATCAAGGGTATTTCGATATATAAGTTGCCTTGTGCCTTTTCTTGGGATATTACCAGAAAAGGGTAAAGAGTTGTGAAGTGTTATGGTGAATGTCAAAATTTTTCACCTTATTTCTTTTTTTTTCATTTTTTTCACTCCTTTATACTTGTGTTACCTTTTTTTTTTAGCATTAATACAAACTATATGCTCAAAAGTGTGTATGTATGTATTTTTTTTTTACTATGGACAAAAATACACGAAAGTCAATCAGTGCAACGAAAATGACAATAAATATTGAAGTCACTATTTATTGTTCTTTTCTTTGTACAATTTTGTTTATTTTGTGTCCTTGTGTGTAATGAAACTTACGTTATGTAAATGTGTAAGACTTATGAATGGTCTATGATGTATATAATTTAAGTCATGATTTAATATAATTGTTAGAAGCCTACGCCCATTTGAATAAAAGTTTAATAACAATCCGTTCTTTTTGTTTTATTGTTTACGAAATAGATTACACAAACACACAAGAAAATCGAACAAAAACAACGCAACACTCACAAATAACTTACTATGTCAGTGATACGAATAAATATCACGTTTTTTTTATATAAATAGATGTTTGAATTGTAAATAAATCGGCAGACAATACATCTGACACATTTTCTTCATATTGGGAAAGTATTCACAGTCATTCATGGTGCTGCTAAATAAAGGGCATAAAGGCATAATGGATCTTGGGCATTGGGCAAGGTCAGTCCGAATCATCAGGGTCAATTTTATGCCTTACAAAAAAGTTGTTTGTTTATGGGCGTTCTATTCTCTTAAATGAATAACTAAATGTATATACTAATGAGTGAATGGGGGAAAATGATCAAAGAGACGATGGAATGTAATGAAAACTAAAATTTTGAAGAAAATAAACTTTTGTCAGTCATCACATTTTGTTTTGAAATCAGATAATTTTATAAAATTTTCGTGCGTCTTTTTTTCTCGAAATGAACAAAATACTGGATAACTAGACGAATAAAGATATACATAAACAAATGGAAACAACTAAAACTAAAATTATCTAGAGAATGAACTATATGCTCTCGCCATCCATCAATATATTATTAAGAAAGTTAAATTCCCATCACAAAACGAAACACCTGAACGAAACTGCCTATTTCACTTATTTTTAAGGCTTTAAAATATTTTTTATGCCTCATATTTTACACAATACACACACACATACAAATGAACACATGAATGAATGAATGAAAACAATAAAGATACACAATAGTCTTCAATAATCCCGTTAATCATTCAAAAGAAAACTACGTAGAATTTAAGATGATATATTTCATGATCTTGCTTGGCTTACATCAAGCGAGATAACCGAAAATCGAAAAAAAATAGATGAAATAAATCTATGTTTTTATGAGGTGCTTTTATCTTGCTCTTCAAAGCAGAGGCACATCATTAGAGTCTTCATATGTATCCTGGAAAAGGGTCTCACATAAAATCATCATCCTACATTAAAGAGAAATATAGGTTGATAAATAAAGAGATTGATATATATGGAATATTTTCGACGCTTTTGTAAAATGCATATTCAGTTAAGTTACCCTTTAAAGGGGGCGTCATCAAAGAAAATGCTTTTCTCGGGGTAACTAGTCTAATCTATCAGAAGTAGGACGGAATTTGTTTTAAAGTGTCTATTTCGATATCTTTGCTGTTTTCATTTTTTCATTTGGTTGTTACTTGTATTATGTTCGTTGTGGAACACTGCATTCTCTCTGAATTAACGGTCAACCTCTCGCATTTTCAAAGATATTGCTCTGTAAACCAAAAATATAAAATTATATATAACCTTAATTTTTCTATATTTTACTCTTCAGATACTAGATGGAATATAACGATTTAAAGAATTAATTACCTAATTGTGAGATGATTAGAAGTACAGTTGTAAATAAATTAAGTGACAGATTCTGTTCTTGTCACCGGTTAAAAAAATAGAAAGGTGAAGATGGAGAAAAAAAAGAAAATCAAACTAAACAGAAAAGAGAGAAAAAGAAAAAAAATCAAACAAAACAAACGAACAAACAAACAAAAAACAAATGGGTTGTTCGATCACCCGGTGGTTACTGACCACGGCTTCGGTTACGAAGTGCACATCATAAAAAAGAAAGACAAAGAAAGAAAGAAAAACAAAAAAGACTTTATGTAAGCACAATGAAATATCATGACTTATTAACGGTCTTATAACAATATCAAAGGACTTCCCTTCGAATTCAATTACTCTGTGATTCATGGCGTAACGGACGAGTTCATGAGGACGAGTCGTTGTGTGACTCATATCCGGAGGTGAAGTGACTCAATCCGGACTAGATTTTCGATCCCGTAACCGAACTGAAACCGAATTGGGGAAAAGGAGATGGAGATAGAGAGGAAGGAAGAATACTGATAGGTATAATGGGAGGAGTGAGAGGAAATATGTTCGGGTTATTATGACCATTTCCCTAGTTTGCGAGAACTAAGTAATTACCAACCTAAGTAATTACCATTGTTTCGTGGCGTGATGTCATATAGCGTATATATATATATATATATATATATATATATATATATATATATATATATATATATATATATATATATATATATATATATGGGTAGCGTCTTTCACGAACTAAGTTTCGACCAAAGCAGAAAATCATAAACATATATATCTGATTAAATGTAGAGTTAAAATAAGCAAAGTAAAACGAAACGCGACTTGATAAAACAATGTTAAAATAAATTAAATAAATCAAATGAGTATGCTACGCTTTATCAATTATATTAGTTCACAAAAGTAAAATGATTTCACTCATCTTAAGCCAAACTATTGAAATAAGGTCGTTGACATTTTCTTTATCTTTTATATTTATCATTTTATTCATTCTCATCTCATCTGTTCATTTCTCAAAAAAACTGTTACACTATGTTACTCTGATATTTATTCATTATATATATATATATATATATATATATATATATATATCTTTAGTAATCTTCAGATTTAATGAACTATACTTAAACAAAAAAACAAAAACGTGAACACATAAAACATAAAATAAGCAAAACCTCCGAAACAACAAAAGGAAAAGAAATATACGTAAAAATGGTGCAATCTAAAATAAAACTGATAAAACAACACCTATTACAACTGCAGACTCACCGTAAGCCCCATGAAAAGCGAAACGTAAAATAATCACAAACAAAATGAGCAAAGCTTAAAAAAACGGCGGTTATCGATGCCTGTGGTCGCGCATAAAGACTCGTTCTAACGTACACTGTCGTCTGCCTCTTTGAATAAATACTTAAAAATACACATTTATAAAAAGATTGCCGTACTAATCGAAAAATAAAAGGAATTTCTTTATAGAAAAATACATGTAAAACATCATGAACATAAAAAGAGAGGAACATATATACAGGAATTCAAATAAACGATATAATTGCTGTCCGTGGGCTAGCTGAGGGGTTTGGCGCCAAATCGACTGTTTTCCTTTACCCATTCCGTCGCCATCTTGAAAGTACGTATTTTCGAGAGCGACTTCCGAACATCATCCTTCGCGGGCCTCGAGCGTGACGTCGGGGCGTCGTCATCTCGCATCAGTTGGTCATCTCTCCTCGTATTTTGGGAAAAAAAAAATGTCCAGGGCGTCGCCAACATCCTTCTGCAGCGCCTCCAGCAGGTGCTCCCTTCTGCAGC
>NC_091561.1:38313899-38315577 GCF_042767895.1 Penaeus vannamei
AGTAAAGGAAAGCAAAGAATTTCAACTCAACTGCGCGTATGTTGACAACATAGCATTATCTCACAACGCCACAGTAGTTCCGGCCATGCTGTCAGTCCTCATATTCACATGATTTAAACGGTCGCAGTTAACTGTAGTTTATAATAGTCTTTATGGTGATTATGGTGATAGTGATGGGAATGTTTATTTATGTTGATAATAGTGATGAGATGGTGATAGAGAGGGCTATGTTGATGGTGATGCTGCAAATGATAGAGGCAGTAATAGTGTAATAGTGTTGATAGTATTGGATTTGTAATTTAATGCATTGTGTGTAATCACTTTAGAAATTGGTTTGGTTTGGATAAATTCCAAACTCCTTCTTTCTCTCTCTCGCTCTCTTTTCTTTTCTTCCCCCATCCCTCCCCATTCCCCTCTTCTTATCTCTCTCTTTCTCCCTCCCCCCCAATCTCTCCTTCCCTTCCTCCATCCTTTCCCCCCTCTCTCTCTCCATCTGTTCCCTTCCTCCCTCCTTCCCCTTCTCTCTCTCTCCATCTCTTCCCCACCTCCTTCCTTCCCCCCTCTCTCCCCGTCTCTCTCTCTCTCTCTCTTCCTCCCTCCCTCCTTCCCCCCCTCTCTCTCTCTCCCTCCTCCCTACCCGTCCCTCCCTCTCCCTCTCCCTCCCTCCCCCTCTCCCTCATCACCAACATCATTAGCGAAAACCTGTCACTTTCACGCGCCAGAGTGACACCCACTTTCTCCCCCCCCAGAAAACGTTTCAGTTCGTCAACGGTTTGAAACATCGGTGTCCGAACGAGTGACTTACGAGAGTGTATGGCAACTTAAAGCGCCATCACGCACCATGCGCCGGTGGTGGGCGTGTTCGTGCATGGTGCTTTGGACACTGGAAATGAAAAGTGTATGAGAGAGGGAGAGAGTGTATGGGCGGGGGTGGGGTGGGGGGTGGGTGGGGAGGAAGGAGGAAGGAGGAAGGAGGGAGGGAGGGAGGGAAGGAGGGAGAGGGAAGGTGGGAAGGAGGGTGATAGGGAGAGAGGGAAGGAGGGGAGGAGGGAAGGAGGGTGATAGGGAGAGAGGAAGAGAGGGAGAGGGAGGGAGGGAAGGAGGGTGATAGGGTGATAGGGTGATAGGGTGAGAGGGAGGGAGGGAGGGAGGGAAAGAGGGAAAGATGGAGAGAGGGAAAGAGGGGGAGAGAGAGAGAGAGAGAGAGAGAGAGAGAGAGAGAGAGAGAGAGAGAGAGAGAGAGAGAGAGAGAGAGAGAGAGAGAGAGAGAAAGACAGACAGAGAGAGAGAAAGAGACAGACAGAGAGAGAGAAAGAGACAGAGAGAGAGAGAGAGAGAGACCTTCTTTCCCCACCCATATCAAATAGCACCCCCTAGCGCAAGATCTCTGCCAACTCCCAAGTACCCAAAAGACAAACTCAACTGGCAAGGTGTAATTCCCAACCTACACTTAGCACGAGGGACCTGACCTACCCCCGAGCTATAGGGTCTAAAATCCATTAAATATATACAGTGAGGACTTCCTAACACACCTTTCTTGCTCCGTGGAATATTTACAGTGAGGACTAAGACATCTAAGACATCCCTAAGACATCTAAGACATCCCTAAGACATCTAAGACATCCCTAAGACATCTAAGACATCCCTAAGACATCTAAGACATCCCTAAGACATCTAA
>NC_091561.1:38326077-38328577 GCF_042767895.1 Penaeus vannamei
AGAAGAGTGGTAGGGGGAAGGGAAGGGGGCAAAAAGGGGAGTAGGGAAGGGGGAAGGGGAAGGGGAAGGGAAAGGGAAAGGGGAGAAAAGGAAAGGGAAAGTGAGAGGGGAAAAGGAGAAAGAAAAAGGGGGAAAAGGAAGGGGAAGGGGGAGGAGAGAGGGAAGAGGATGCTTGCGATGCTGATGCTGTATATTGGGGGAGGGGATTTATGGAAGCAGGCGGTCAGTCACACACACAGAAGAGGGCAGAAATAGATAGACAGAGATAGATAGATGGATAGATTGATAGAGAGAGAGAGGGAGGGAGGGCGGGGAGAGAAAATGAGAGAGAGAGAGAGAGAGAGAGAGAGAGAGAGAGAGAGAAAGAAAGAGAGAGAGAGAAAGCGAGAAAGAGAGAGAGAGAGAGAGAGAGAAAGAAAGAGAGAGAGGGAGAGAGAGAGAGAGAGAGAGAGAGAGAGAAAGAAAGAGAGAGAGAGAGAGAGAGAGAGAGAGAGAGAGAGAGAGAGAGAGAGAGAGAGAGAGAGAGAGAGAGAAAGAAAGAAAGAAAGAAAGAAAGAAAGAAAGAGAGAGAAAGAGAGAGAGAGAGAGAAAGAGAAAGAAAGAAAGAAAGAGAGAGAGGGAAAGAGAGGTAGATAGATAGATAGATAGAGAGATAGAGAGAGAGAGAGAGAGAGAGAGAGAGAGAGAGAGAGAGACAGAGAGAGAGAGAGAGACAGAGAGAAAGAGAGAAGAAAGAGAGAGAGAAGAAAGAGAGAGAGAGAGAGAGAGAGAGAGAGAGAGAGAGAGAGAGAGAGAGAGAGAGAGAGAGAGAGAGAGGAGCCAGCCCTCCAGGGGGTTACCGGAGTGTGTGTTTGAGGGGAGGAGTCGTAGAGGACTGGTCACTCGGATAAATTATCCGGAAGAGGAAGGAAGAGGAGGGAAGGGGGGAGGGGGGGGAGAGAGGTGAAGACACACCTCCAACATCCTCGTTATCCGATCATTTCCCAAAGACAGCGAAGTGCTTTCGAGTCTCAACCTCGTAAGTCTCAACTCACGACCGAATAACAAAAAAGTTCCGCCCTTATCGCCTTCATCCGACCCGTCTACCCCGTTGCATATGCATGGGAGAGGGGGGGATAAGAGGAAGGGATGAAAGGGGGGAGAGGAAGGGAAGGAAGGGGAGGGGGAGAGGAAGGGAAGGAGGGGGAAGGGAAGGAAGGAGGGAAGAGGAGAAATAAAGTGGGAAGAGGAAGGAAGGAGGAAGAGGGAGAAATAAAGTAGGAAGAGGAAGGGGAAGGAGGGGGGGTAAAAGGAGAAATAAGAGGAGGAAAGAGGAAGGGAAGGAAGAAGGTGAGGAGGGGAAGGGAAGAGGAGGTGATTAGCGCGAGGGAAGAAAGGGAAAGAAGAGGGAGGCGAGAAGGGGGGGTTAGGGAAAGGAGAGGGGGAGGAGGAAGAGAGGGGGGGAGAAACGAAAAGGAAGGCGAGGAAACATACACATACAGGCGCATATTTTGAGGTCTCCCTTTTGGTACTCCCACAGACAGACAGAAAAAAACAAGTTGCCAACTACTTCTCCTCCACCTCCACCTCCACCTTCTCCACCTCCACCACCTACACAACTATCTCCACCCCTTTCACCTCCATCACCACCTCCACTTCCACCTCCACCTCCTCCTCCTCCTGTTGCTTCTCCTTTTAATTCCTAGCGCCTTGAAAATCGCACTTTCGACATAGAACACTTACCGGTGCAATAAACGTAAACATTATTCTTTTCCACAGTAACTGGGCCCTATTTGCAAGAGCGGCAGATCCACTTAGAGCCAAACAACATATCTGTGCTGCCTGAAATGACATGATAATCTAAAACACTAATTAACAACACAATAGCCCAGCAGAACAAGAAGTAATGACAGCACATTAAGCCAGCATAATCGTGATCAACAACAGCGCAATAACCTAATAGGACAAAAATCAATAACACAATATAAAACCCATCAATAATAACATCATAACCCTAAACATCAATAAAAAAAACATAGGCACTCAACAATCAACCAATAAACAACACAATCAACAACCCAACCCAACGACCAATTACAAACACCACAACACCGAAGAACAATCAAACAACCAATAACAATCACAACAATCCCGTAAGCCCAAACCAGCCCCTCAAATAAACTTTGCAAGATTACCCCAAGTTGCAAAGCCAACACGCGCGAGGCAAGACAGACAGACAGACAGACAGACACGTGACTCGACAGGCAGACAGAACAGACACCGCCATGCAAACACAAACCCCAAGATCTGCATGACGGCAGGAGCTCGTTCCGCCATGATCGCGTATCGTAATTTTCGAGCATTGCATGATTTTGTCGGAGACGAGGTATGCTATCATGATGGGGGGGTGAGAGAGGGAAGGTTGAGGGGGAGGGGAGAGGAGGGGAGGGAGGGAAGGGAGAGGGAGGGAAGGGAGAGGGAGAGAGAGAGAGAGGAAGGGAGGGAGGAGGAGGGAGAGAGA
>NC_091561.1:38331077-38351077 GCF_042767895.1 Penaeus vannamei
GATGTGCATAATATATATTAGTATCTAATAAACAAAAATACATAACCTACACATATATTCACATATACATAAACACACACACACACACACACACACACATACATACATATCATCAAATAATAATAACAAAAAGCATCTATCATGTATCTGCCATGCATATTCAACAGAACATATACAACATACATACATACATACATATACATAAATAAAATATTCAGTACCACATCCATAATATATAAAGAGACAAACAAAGAGATGGAAAGAGAAGGTCATTCCCTCCGCCATTCGTATTGGCGACTTCCCAAGTGACCAGCCGAGGCGAGGAGACAAGAGGGCCACGCGAAGGAGGGAGAGGCGATGAGAAGAGAGAGAGAGAGAGGGAAGAGGAGGAGAGAAAGGGGATAAGGAGGAGGGAGGAGGGAGGGAGGGAGGGAGGGAGGGAGAGAGAGGGAGGGAGGAAGGGAGGGAGGGCGAGAGAGAGAGAGAGAGAGAGAGAGAGAGAGAGAGAGAGAGAGAGAGAGAGAGAGAGAGAGAGAGAGAGAGAGAGAGAGAGAGAGAGAGAGAACGAGAGAGAGAGAGAGAGAGAACGAGAGAGAGAGAGAACGAGAGAGAGAGAGAGAGAACGAGAGAGAGAGAGAGAACGAGAGAAAGAGAAGAGAAGAAGAAGAGAAGAGAGAAGAGAAGAGAGAGAAAGAGAAAGAGAAGAGAAGAAGAAGAAGAAGAAGAAGAAGAAGAAGAAGAAGAGAAGAAGAAGAGAAGAGAAGAAGAGAAGAGAAGAGAAGAGAAGAGAAGAGAGGAGAGAGAGGGGAGAAAGTGGAGAGGAGAGAAGAGAAGAGAGAAAATATAGAAGAAGAATAAGGAGCAGGAAAAGGAGAAAGAGAGAGAGAGAGAGACGGACAAACACAGAAACAAAGACACTAAAAAGGGAACCGCAAAGACAGAAAAAAATGAGGGAGAGAGAAAGGGAAGACAAAAGTTTATGAGAAATGAAATCCCTGTCCCGCCAAAGCAGGAATAAAAGGCCCTTCCCGCATCCTCGAGGAAATAAGACGAGATTTGTCCTCTTTCGCGTCTCACCTTTCACCTTTCTCTCCCTTTCTGCCTGTCTCCCTCCCGGCCTGCTTGCTTGCCTGTCTGCCTGCCTGCCCGTCTCTCCCTCTCTGCCTGCCTCCCGGCCTGCTTGCTTGCTTGCCTGTCTGTGTCTGTCTACCTGCTTGTCTGCCTGCCTGTCTACCTGTGTCTGTTGGCCTGTCTGTCTGTCTGTGTCTGTCTGCCTGCTTGTCTGCCTGCCTGTCTACCTGTGTCTGTTGGCTTGTCTGTCTGTTGGCTTGTCTGTCTGTCTGCCTGTCTGTGTCTGTCTGCCTGCCTGTCTGTGTCTGTCTGCCTGCTTGTCTGCCTGCCTGTCTACCTGTGTCTGTTGGCTTGTCTGTCTGTCTGCCTGTCTGTCTGTCTGCCTGTCTGTGTCTGCCTGTCTGCCTGTCTGTGTCTGTCTGCCTGCCTGTCTGTGTCTGTCTGCCTGCTTGTCTGCCTGCCTGTCTACCTGTGTCTGTTGGCTTGTCTGTCTGTCTGCCTGTCTGTCTGCCTGCCTGTCTGTGTCTGTCTGCCTGCCTGTCTGTGTCTGTCTGCCTGTCTTGCCTAGGTTTGTCTGACCCAACTGCCTGTCTGTCTGCACCTCAGGATTTCTTTAATCATTTCATTTTTTTATCTTCATACTGTATTCCAATTTTCACTCCATCCTTCCATTCCGCTATGTCTCTTTCGCTTTCTAGATTTTCTCTCTCTCTCTCTGTCTCTCTGTCTCTCTGTCTTTCTGTCTCTCTCTCTCTCTCTCTCTCTCTCTTTGCTTTCTGATGACGCCTTCACTCCCTTTTCTTCTCCGTCTCCCTCTCTCTCTCTCTTCTTATGACTGCCTTTGTCTTCTCCTCCACTCCCCTACCCCCCCCCTCTTATTCTCTTCTCTGTTCCCCCTCCCCTTCCTTTACAGGATCACCCTACTCCGCCCCCTCCCCCAGTATTACCCCAATGGTGAGTTAATGGAATGATCTGGGAGAGGAGGAGGGGACGAAGAGGAGGGAGGAGGAGGACGAGGATGGAGGGAGGGAGGAGGGAAAAGGAAGGGGGAGAAGAGGGAGGGACCCGAGGAGGGAGGGGAGGAGAGAAGGGAGACAGGGATGGAGGAGGGAGGGGGGGAAGAGGGGAGAGAGGAGGGAGAGGAGGGAAGAGGAGGAAGAAGGAGGAGGGAGGAAAGAGGAGAAGGGGGAGGGAGGAGAGGGAGAAGAGGGAGAGAGAGGGAGGAGGAGAGGAAGAGGAGAGGAGGAAGGAGGAAGAAGGAGAGAGGGGAGGGACGAGGGAGGGAGGGGAGGGACGAGGGGGGGAGGAGGAGGGAAAGAGGGAGAGAGGGAGGGAGGGGAGGGAAGAGGGAGAGAGAGGGAGGAAGATGTTGAGGGAGGGAGGAGGGAAGAGGGAGAGGAGGGAGGAGGGAGGGAAGAGGGAGGAGGGAGTGATGGGGAATGGGGGGAGGGGGAGGGGTGGTGGTGCAATCACTGCCTATGTGCATCGTAATTCAATCGTAGTCCAGTCCTAAGCTGAAATGTCTACACTCTCTCATTCTACCACACTCCGCCTCCTCTTCCTCCTCCCCTCCTCCTCCTCCTCCCTCCCCCTCTTCCTCCTCCTCCTCCTCCTCCCTCTCCCTCCTCCTTCCCCCTCTTCCTCCTCCCTCCTCTCCTTCCCCCCTCTTCCTCTTCCTCCTCCTCCTCCCTGCCCTGCTCCTCCTCCTCCCTCCTCCTCCTCCCCTCATCCTCATCCTCCCTCCCCCTCTTCCTCCTCCTCCTCCTCCTCCTCCCTTCCCCCTTCTCTCCCTCCCTCCCCCCTCTTCCTCCTCCTCCCTCCCCCTCTTCCCTCCTTCTCCTCCTTCCCCCTCTTCCCTCCCTCCTCCTCCCTCCTCCCTCCCTCCTCCTCCTCTCTTCCCCCCTCTCCCTTCTCCTCCTCCTCCTCCTCTCTTCCTCCTCCTCCTCCTCCCTCCCTCTTCCTCCTCCTCCCCTCCCCCTCCTCCTTTCACTCCTCTCCCATCTCCTTATCTTATCCCTTGCCTAATCCTTTTCCAATGTTCTCCCTCCCCCTTCCCTAATGCTCCATCACCATCCTCACCCCTTCCCTCACCTTCCCTCATCTCCCTTCCCCTCACTCCTCATTCCCTCTTACCTCTTCTATCAGGTCCACTTTCTTCTCTTTTTGTCTCTCTTTCTCTTTCTTATTCCCTCGAACCTCCATCCTCCCCCTCCCTCTTTCTCCCTCCGTTTACTCTTTCCCTTTTCCCCTCTCTACATGTCTGCCTTTCTCATTCTTCCTTTTCTTCCCCTCTCTCTATACCTCTTCGCTACGCCTGCCCTCCCCCTCCCTCCTCCTTTCCCCTGCAATTTCCTTCCACCTTTACCCTTTCCCCCTCCCCTTCTGTACGCATAGCCCCTCTACCACTCCCTATCCCTTCTCTTTCTCAACCATCTATTCTCTTCCCCTCCCTCTCTCTCTTCCCTATACCTTCTTCCCTTCCCATCCTCTCCCCCTCTAACCTCTCCCATCCTTCCCTCTCCTTCCTTCCTCCCTCTAACCTCCTCCTCTTCCCTCTCCCTTGCCTCTATCCCTCTAAACTCTTTCCCTTCCTCCCTCTACCCTCTTCCTCCCCCTCCCTCCTTTCCCCTCTTACCCCTCTAACCTCTACCTCTCCCCTTCTTCCCTTCTTTCCTCTACCCTCTACCCTCTCCCTGCCCTCCCTCCCCCTCCTTCTCTCCTCCTCTTCTCTCCCTCCCCTTCTTCCCTTCCCCCCTCCCCCTCCCCCCTTCTTCCCATCCTCTCTCTCCCCTCCTTTCCCCTCTCCCCCTTCCCTCCCCTCCCCCCTCCCACCTCCCTCCTTTCCCCCACTCCTAACTGTATCAAGCATTGAGAAGGCCATTACATCAACGTCAATCCCCGAGCCAATGATACCAGAGGGCGACCGATACGAACACAAAAGGCGGGAGCTACTGATTGACACGTTCGTCCTAATGCTTGCGCTTGGCTTCGTTGGTGGGGCAAAGGATGCTGGTGATCGCTTGCTTTTTTCTTCTAGTTTTTTTTGTTTTTCTTTTTTTTCAGATTTTTCTTTTCGTTTCTACTTCTTGTTTTTTTTTCTATTCTTCTTCCTTGGTACTTTGTTTTCTTATTGCATTTTTTCCCTTCTTTCTTTCTCCTGCTCGGTCTTCTTCCTCGCCTTCTCGTTCATATTTTTTCTTCTCTCGTTTTTCAATTTCCCTTCTCCCTTTCTTCTTCTCTCTCTTTTTTCAATTTCCCTTCTCCCTTTCTTCTTCTCTCTCTTTTTTCAATTTCCCTTCCCCCTTTTTTCTTCTCCATCTCCCATCTCTTTCTTACTATTACTTTTTGCCTTGTATTTTTTGCTGATTTGCGTGACAAAGCATTTTTTGCACCCCCAACCTTTCTCTTTTCTTCTTCGTCTACTTCGTCTTCTTCTTCCTCCTCCTCCTCCTGCTCCTCCTCCATCTCTTCTTCTTCTTCTTCTTCTCCTCTTTCTCGTTCTCCTTTTCCTTCTCCTTCTCTTTCTTCTTACTCTTCATCCCTTTCTTCCCCTTCCTCCTTCCCCCTACTCCTCCTCCCTCCTCTTTCTTCCCCCCCCTCCTCCTCCCCCCTCCTCTACCTCACCTCACCTCCACCCCCCACCACCACCTCCCCCTCCCCCTCCTCTTCTCCTTTCCCCAAACCACCCACCTCCCCCCCCCCAACAACAAAAAAAAAAAAAATAAATAACAATAAAAAGACAGCTCTCGAATTCCTTTCCAGAAGACAAGCCACCAGTCATTTTCAGGTAAATCGACCACAGAACTATCGATGCTGAAAAATATTTGGAGGAGCTGACGTTGGCTCGCTTTCTCGAAGATGATGATGAAGATGATGAAGACGACGACGACGACGATGGTGATGGCGACAATGATGATGATGACGGTGATGATGACGGCGATGATGATGGAGATGGTGAAGACGACGACGACGACGACGATGGCGAGGATGGCGAAGATGATGATGAATGAGGATGATAACGATGATAATGATAATGATGATGATGACGATGCTGATGATGGTAATGATGACGATGACGACGACGATGACCTCAATAAAGACCCAATGCAAAATCCAAACGAACAACAACAACCACCAAACGACACACACACAAAACAAAAACACATTTCGCGCATTTCCACTCCGACTCAAAAACCCACCATCCCCCCCAAATCGCCATCATCTCAATACCAAACATTTGACGCCAAAATTCCTCCCCCTTTTTTGTTTCATTTCCCGAATCGCGTTTTTTTTCGTCCACCTTCATCATCTTTTTCGTTTTTTTTCGTCCACCTTCATCATCATCTTCTCAAGTGTTGCCGAGGTCACTTCCCGACTGCATACTACACTTCCTTTATCTATTTAATTATCTACTGGTTTGTTTGTTTAATATTTGCGTATTTGTTTGTTTTGTTTGTTTATCTCTTATCTGTTTGTTTGTATATTTCTTGTCTGTTTGTTTGTATATCTCTTATCTGTTTGTTTGTTTGTATATCTCTTATCTGTTTGTTTGTATATCTCTTATATGTTTGTTTGTTTGTATATCTCTTATATGTTTGTTTGTATAATTCTTATCTGTTTGTATCTTAAAAATATTTCTATATTTTTATTTATTTATCTTTTTCTCTATTAATCTAAGTTCGCTTTTACTCTCGGACTCATTTTCTTCCCCACCTCTCCTCAACGTCACTTCTCATCTCACTCACTTCATTGTCACTTCACTTCACTTCACTTGTTGACATCCTTTCCGAACTCGCACAACGCAGTCCCTCATTTTCATCATCTTCCGGCTCATTTTCAAACTCATTCTCCTCACTGTCACCCTCATTATCACCATCATTAACATCCAAAAATCGCATAAAACGTTCCCTCCATTTTTTTTTTTTTTTCCTTTTCTTCTACTCACTTCCACATTAATTTTTCTCCCATTTCTTCTACTCACTTCCACACTCACACTCCCTTCCCCCCCCTCGAGTCAAAGCCTTTCCGTCACTCTCCTCATTATTGCACTTCTTTTCGCCGTGAGAACAGACCTCCCAGAGTGACCTCACCGCCCGGGAAAAAGTGTCTCCTCACAACACAATATCCTCATTCACTTCGGGCGGTGGGCGAGGAAACGCGCTTCTTCCACTTCCTTTTAGATGGAGTTTTCAAACATATATACGGATATTCATACAAATACAAACGCACGTGTGTGAGTGTGTGAGTGAATGAGTGAGTGAGAGAGAGAGAGGGAGAGAGAGAAAGAGAGGGAGAGGGAGAGAGAGAGAGAGAGAGAGAGAGAGCGTGTGTGTGTGTTTGTGCGTGTGTGTGTGCGTGCGTGTGTGTGTGTGTGTGTGTGTGTGTGTGTGTGTGTGTGTGTGTGTGTGTGTGTGTGTGTGTGTGTGTGTGTGTGTGTGTGTGTGTGTGTGTGTGTGTGTGCGCGCGTGTGTGTGCGCGCGTGTGTGTGTGCGCGTGTGTGTACGTGTACGTGTGCGTGTGCGTGTGCGTGCGTGCGTGCGTGCGTGCGTGTGCGTGCATATACCTACATATATACGCGCGTCCATACATGCACCCACAAACACACACAAACATATCTATACCTATTCCCACCTCAAAGAAAACAAAAGGAGAACCCACCACCGCCTCTGTGTCAATTCACCTTCTCCGATCTCGCCGCCGCCGCCGCCACTCGCGCGCAGTTGCACGGGCATGCACATACTGACACGAACATGCACGTGCGCGCTCAATCACCCACCATTCAGGGGCCGGCGCATGCTCGAACCAAGCGCATGCTGCTATTACTCCTAGCGCTACTACAACGACTACGATTACTACTACGGCCGCGTCACTGCTTTTCTTACTATAACCGGGTGAAGCTGCTGCTATTCCGACTGTCTAGTTATTACAACTACAATGACCAATAATACTACTTTTATTACTAATATCTCTACCCTAACAACACTACCACGAGAGATTCATACCACGTTTTACGAATCATGATACTGACAATACCAAAAAATACAAAGAAACAGCAACGGCAGAAACAATAGTAACAGCAATACCTAAAAAAGTTTTCATGATATTTCAGTAGTTTTTAATAGTAACACTAATAATAACATCTTTAGCAATAGCATCTTCTTTACTACCAAAATTTCAGTCTGAATCCTTTCAACAGCAACACCTAACTAGCAACCTACCCATAAGACCCATTTCCACCAAGGAATACCAACATTTCGAACAACACGTGTGCGCATTCATTCACAAACACGCCGAACCGACGCACGCACGCACGCACGCACGCCGCCAGTCAAAACAAAAGCACATCGATGTCAAATTCCGGGTCGATGTCAAACGCCGTTATTCCCACGTCACGCCTTGACTCTTCGCTTTCTCTTCTTGTCATTCTTGTTTTTTTTTTTCTTGCTTATCGCTTTTCATTTTAATGTGTATAGATATGCCGCAGGTCAATAAAAGAGGTTTTTAAATATGCATAGTGATTTATGGTGATTTCGCATGTCGATGAGGAGGCAGGGGGAGTATGAAGGGAAGAGGGAGAGGAGGAAAAGGGAGGAAGGAGGGAGGAGGAAGGAGGAAGGAGGAGGAGAGGAAGAGGAAGAAAGGAGGAGGGAAAGGGAGGAGGAAGGAGGAGGAGGAGGAGGGAGGGAGGGAGAGAGGAAGGAAGGAGGAAGAGGAAGAGGAAGTGGAGGGATGGAGGAGGAAGAAGGAGAAGGAGGAGGAGGAGGAGAGAGAGGAAGAAGGAGAAGGAAGGAGGAGGAGGAGGAGAGAGGAAGAAGGGAGGAAGGAAGGAGGAGAGAGGAAGAGAGGAAGAAGGAAGGAGGGAAGGAGGAAGGAGAAGAGGAAGGGAGGAAGGGGAGAAGGGAAGAGGAGGCAGAAGAAGAAGAAGAAAAGAAGACGAAAGGAAGAAAAGTCAAAATCAAAGAAAGAACGAAAAGCGTCCAGAGCCAAGAAATCCACAGGAAGCACAAGAGTCCGAGTGCCCCCCTCCCCCCTCCCCCGCCCCCCGCCAGAGAAACTCGCCAAAGGGGGAAGGGGGAGGGGGGAGGGGGTCAAAGCGTACTTTCCTCTTTGTACATGGAACTGTCAGTTTATATGTCTGTCTGTCTGTATGTGTCTATCTGTCTATGTGTCTGTATGTATGTGTCTATCTGTCTATGTGTCTGTATGTATGTGTCTATCTGCCTATGTGTCTGTATGTATGTGTCTATCTGTCTATGTGTCTGTCTGTATGTATGTGTCTATGTGTCTGTCTGTATGTATGTGTATCTGTCTATGTATCTGTCTGTATGTATGTGTCTGTCTGTATGTGCGTATGGCTGAATGTATGTATCTGTCTGTATGTATGTGTCTGTCTGTATGTGCGTATGGCTGAATGTATGTATCTGTCTGTATGTATGTGTCTGTCTGTCTATGTGTCTGTCTGTATGTATATGTCTATCTGTTTATGTGTCTGTCTATATGTATGTGTGTATCTATGTGTCTGTCTGTATGTGTCTATCTATGTGTCTGTATGTATGTGTCTATCTGTTTATGTGTTTGTCTGTATGTATGTGTGTATCTGTTTATGTGTCTGTATGTATATATGTGTGTATCTGTCTATGTGTCTGTATGTATGTGTCTATGTGTCTGTCTGTATGTATGTGTCTATCTGTTTATGTGCCTGTATGTATATATGTGTGTATCTGTCTATGTGTCTGTATGTATGTGTCTGTCTATGCGTCTGTCTGTCTGCCTGTTTGTCTGTATGCATGTCTGCATGTGTCTGTATGGCTGCATATGTGTGTGTGTGTCTGTGTGTCAACCTAATTTTTCTTTATCTTTCGAGTTTCTTCTACCACTTCTCAATCTTCATTCTTTCATTTCTTTTTCTTCTCATCCATCACTTTTTTTCCCGTTATTTTCCACAGTATCTTCATTCTTATTTACGCTTTCATACGTTATGCTGATGTAAAAATATATGCAATAATAATGAACAATAATAGTGAAATAAAATTCACGCACGGGACAAAATTGTCTTAATTCACGAAATTTTATGAACGCATGATTCCTAGCTCTCGTGTCTCGTTTTTTTCTCTCTCATTCTCTCTCTCTCTCTCTCCCTCTCTCCCTCTCTCTCCCTCTCTCTCTCTCTCTCTCTGTCTCTGTCTATCTCTCTCTGTCTCTGTCTCTCTGTCTCTCTCTCTCTCTCTCTCTCTATATCGCTATCGGTATCTCTATCTCTATCTCTATCTTTATCTATCTCTATCTCTATCTCTATCTCTATCTCTATCTCTATCGCTCCCATTATCTTCCTCTTTTTTGCCTCTTCCCCCTTTTCCTTCTTCTCCGTCCCTGCACTCCCCCTCCCTCTTTCCTCTCCCCCTTTATCTGTCAGTCTCTCTTTGTTCCCCCACCTCCCACTATCCCCTCTTCTTCTCCCATCCCTCTCTACCTCTCCCTCCCCCGCCCCATTCTCACTCCCTCTCCCATCTCTCCTCTTGTTCTCCCTCATCTCCTCTCCCTCTCTAATCTCCCTCTCTCTCTCCCTCTCCCATCTCTCTTTTTCTCTCTCTCTCCTTCTCCCACATCCCTCTGTCCCCCTCTCTTTCCTTCTCCATCTCATTTTTCCTCTCCCTCTCAGCCTTCTTTCTTTCTTTCTCCCTTCTCTTTCTCCCTCTTCCATTTCCATCCCCCTCTCCAACCTGCCCTAACCCCTCTCCTTCTCCTCCTCCCTCTCCCTCTCTCTCTCTCTCTCATTTTCCTTCCACCTCTCCCCCTCTCTCTCTCTCTCCTTCCCCATCTCCCTCTGTCCCCTTTCTCTCCCTCTCCCTCTCTCTCTCTTACCTTCTTTCTGATTTATCTCAAATTCCGTATACCTCCTCCCACGCACTTTTAGACTTCAGAATGACTAGGGGTATTTATGGAAGGATTAACCCTTTGCTTCCAACTCTCTTTTATAATTCTCTATGTACCTCTCATTTTTCCCTTTCCTTCTCTTTTTTTTCTTCTCTTGCTTTTTTCTTCTTCCTTCCCTTTTTCCCTTTCCTTCTCTTGCTTTTTTTTTCTCTTCTCTTCCTTTTTTCTTTCCTTCCTTCCGTTTTTCTTTTTCCTTCTCTTCTTTTCTCCCTTCCTTCCCTTTTTTCCCTTTCACTGCTCACTCTGCTTTTCCTCTTTTCTTCCTTTTTTTCCTCCCTCTCCGCCGCCCTCACCCTCTCCCATTCCCTCCGTTTCTCATCCCCATCTCACCCCCTCCCTTCCTTCTCCCTTCCCTCGCCCTTGCTCCCTCCCACGCCATCCTGTCTCCGCATCCTTCTCCTCCCTACCGCCGTTACCATGGCAACCTCTCTCATCTGACGCCGTTCCATCGCAACCGTTGGAATCCTACAGGAAATGAGGAACAGAGACAAGGGGCAATGAAGATTGGAGAGGGGAAGAAGAAAGGGTAGAAGAGAGAGATATAGATATTGATAGATAGAGAGGGAGGGAGAAAGGGAAGGAGACAGAGAGAGAGAGAGAGAGAGAGAGAGAGAGAGAGAGAGAGAGAGAGAGAGAGATAGAGAGAGATTAGAGAGAGAGAGAGAGAGGGATAAGGGCAGAGAAAAAGGAAAAAGAGAGAGAAAAAACGTCAGTTGGCGGAAAGGGGAGGGGGGATAAAAGGAGGAAGCAGAGAATGAAAGGTGAACTGAAAATAGGATAAATGTAAGTGTAGATAAGGAGGTAGACCATACAAGAGACAAAAGGAAACAGGCGAAGAGAAAGGAAAATTGTAAAAATAGGGGAGAAGGGAAGGGAAGAGAGATAGATTTTACATTAATTTTCTTTAGAAAACCTGATAATCCGAACGAATTCTCAAACCCATAAAAGTTGTTATTGTAAATCTTAAGACCTGAGAAAATACATCGAATACACCAAGCATATGTTACAGACTAAATGTCCCAAGTTTATCAAAATCTATGCATACCTAAACTCCATAATAATAATAAAAATGACAATAATAATAATAAACCGTGATTAGATTTAAAAGAAAAACATCACCTGAAAAGGAACTAAAAGCACACGAAGGAGACCAAAGAGGTTGGTAAAAGGGCTTGCTTAAGAAAAAAAACCTGCCTGCTTTCGTGTTTGTTTCTCCTTCTCTGTCCTTGTGTTTTTTTTCTGTTGCTTTCTTTCCTTCTTTCCTCTCTTTCCCTAATCCCTCTATCCGTTCGTCCCTCTCTCCGTCCCTCGCTCCCTCTCCCCCCCACAATCTCACACCCACACTCAATCCCTAACTCTCTCCATCAAATCCTCTCTTCCTCTGTTCCTTTCTCCCTTCTTCCGCCCCTCCCTTACTCCCGCTTTCCTTCCCACCTCTTCTCTTTTCTCTTCTATCCCTCCATCCTCCGTCCCTCCTTCCCACTTTTCTGTTTCCCCACAATCTCACACCTCCACACTCCCCTTCTCTCTCCCTCCTTCCCCCCTCCCTCTTCCTCTCCCTCTATCCCTCCATCCCACCTTCCCTCTCCTTCCCACCTTCCCCCTCCCTCATTCCCTCCTCCCCTCCCCACACCCGTCCGCCTGAAACCCCAACTCGCGCCCATCACCTGCCGAGGGAGGAAGGGAGGAAGGGGGAAGGGGGTGGGGGAGGGAGGAAGGGAGGGAGCGAAAGGAAGAGAGGGAGGGGTCGGAGTAGAGGAGAGGGAGAAGGGTAGAGGGAGGAAGATGTGGAGGAAAGGGAAGGGGAGGGGTAGGCAAGGAGGGAAGGAGGGGGAGAGAGAGAGAGAACGAAAAAAAATAGTCGAAGAAAATCAAAGAGCCTTACCATAAACCCTAAACTTGCTCTCATAATTTAAAAAAATACATATTCAAAATAAAAAAATCTAAATAAAAAACCTTGCCAAGTACAACTAAAACACCCTTTGAATAATACTAAATAAATAAATAAACAGTAAATTAAAAAAAGAAAAAAAAAAGAAAATGAACAAACAAGACCCTATAACGCCATCTAACCGGACAAAAGCTAATCTTTCTCCACCCCCACCCCACCCCTTACACCACACCACCCCCACACCCCCACGCACCCCCGACCTTCCCTTCCCAAGCCTATGGAGGCGCTGTCACTTGCATCATTGCCTGAGGATGAGGAGTGCCGCCGTTGAGTGCCAGCAGCAGATAAGGCTGTCACTCTCGAACGCTTAGGCACCTTCTCACTCTGCCGTTCCTTGCTGCACGCCTGGTTCCTTTCGATGGCACTGACTGGCACTCGTTCGTCTGGGCCATGTTTGTCTGTTGGCACTGTTGGCAGGTCTATTCCTTGGGTTAGTATCTATTGTGTTATGATCAGCGTAATCGTCATCGTCGTCGTCGTCGTCATCACCATCATCAATCATCTTCATCACCATCAACCTCATCAACATCACCAATCATCTTCATCACCATCACCATCAATCATCTAACATCATCATCATCAATCATCATCCTCATCATCACGTTATGATCAGCGTCGTCGTCATCATTCTCATCCTCATCACAATCATCAATCATCATCATCATCACCACCACCACCATCACCACCATCATCATCATCATTTCCTGCATAACTAAGCAAGGTTTTGTTTATCAATTACATCAATTTACTTAAATAATTTTATTATCATGGACATTCACGACATACCATTTTCAATAACGAGAAAGGGGTCACTTATCTATCTATCTTATCTATCTATCTATAAGTTCCTCATATTTATCTATTTATCTATCTGTCTATCTATTCATTGATTTGTCTATTTAGTCATTCATTCACCAACTCATTTATTCGTCCATTTAAAAATCCATTTACGTTTCTACTTTAGCATCGTACACAATGAATGAATGAATAAATATATATAAACAAAAAATGAATAAATAAGAATAAATGTAAGTGAATCATAAGAATAAAAAGTAATTATAAATAAGAATAAAGAAATAATACATAAGAATAAAAAACAACAAAAAATAAAAACAAATAATAATAAATAAATCAGCTAGAATAAATATAAATAAATAAACAAACAAGAAAAATAAAAAAATAATTAATAACAAACGCACCCCCCCTTCGCCCAGGAAGACGTCTCTCCACCCCCACCCCCACCCCGCCGCTATCACCCCACCTACCCTCCACAACCACCTCACCCTCAACCCACTCCTTCCTTCTCCCAAAACCCGACGTCGCCGATAGAACGTAATAAACAAAATAAACAAATAAGAAAAAAAAATAAACACAACCCCTCCTACACCCAAGACGCCCCCCCCTAATAACCCTCCCACAACCACCCAACCTTCCCCTCCACAACCCCGCCCCTCCCTTCGCTCTCCCAAAACCCGACCTCGCCCCCGTTGCTCCTCCCCGACGTCGCCGATGAACGTAACTCGGCCGCCACGCTCCGCTGACGACGTTCCTGCGCCGTTCGCGTGCGCGTCCCGGAGGCGAGTTTACGCGGCGCTGGCACGAGCCTCCGGTTGGCTTGCATGATGCATGTGCAAGCTATTGCGACTTTGCATGATGCTGGCCGTTGGTGCGCGGGGGGAGGGGGGGAGGGAGTGAGGGAGGGAGTGAGGGAGGGAGAGAGGGAGAGTGGGAGGAGGAGGGAGGGAGGAGGGAGGGGAGGGAGGGGGAGGGAGAGGGAGAGGGAGAGGGAGAGGGAGAGGAGAAGGGAGAGGAGGAGGGAGAGAAGGAAGAAGAGAGAGAGAGAGAGAGAGAGAGAGAGAGAGAGAGGGAGAGAGAGAGAGAGAGAGAGAGAGAGAGAGAGAGATCGTTTATCTTATTCGTCAGTTATCTATGTCTTTTTTGTTGATTTATTTTTCATATTCACCTATTCCTTTTCCTATTTATCATTTTGCAAATAGGTATCCAATTGTCTTATCTATACATTTATTCATACATTCCTCCATTACCTATTCATCATCTTGCACATAGCTATTCATTTGTCTTATTTGCCCATCTATATATCTAATTTATTTATTAATCTATTTACTAATTTATCGTTCTGCATATAGATATTCACTTGCCTTATTCACCCATTTATTCATTCATTTCTCTATTTACTTACCCATCTATCATTTCCTTTACATAGATGTAATTGTACAAACTTTATAAATCGTAGATATTAGCACTTTTTCGTTAGTCATTTACATAAGTCTGCCTGTTGTAACATGTGACCTTTTGTACTACATCAGGGTCAAATAAACACGTGTGCATAAACTTCCCTGAATAAATTGTTACCATTTATAAAATTCATTTACGCCATTCGTGAGAGATCAATCTATTTGTAATCTATTTCATGTCAACTCCACATGGATTCACTTTTTAGCCTTTTTAAGTACTGGGGAAATATTAAATATTATAAGACCCTTTCTCCCTTTAAGATTATGTTCTTAATTAAGTTCATCAATAATGAGAGAGAAGGAAAAAAACTACAACGGCTTAGTTCTCAAATCTTAAAGTTTTATGAAACAGAATATAAACATTATAAGTTGAAGCAAAACTAAACATGGTTAAAAATAGTGTAAATATAATTGAATAATCCCATGTACGTTTAAATAACATCTTGTTTAATATTCAAGTAATTCTAGATATGCTATAATAATGTTGAAAGTCATGAAAAAGCGCCAAAGCCATTCATTAAACACCAAATGCATACGGTAAAATCAGTTACCAACAATACGAGTACGTGTTAAAACGCAAATAACGTATATATCAAAACAATCCCACTAAAACATTTCGAAATATGTTAGGATTGCACGCCATATGTCCTTAACTTCCAAATCCCAAATAGATGTGAAAACCACACGCGAGAGCCAGCCCACGGCCGCCCAAATCAGGCCAGCGAGAGCCCACGCCCGCCGCCCATAGCCTCGCAGCGGTCGAGTCGTCCCGGCGAGGGAACGACGACCCGCTAAGTGGTGGAGCGAACGACGACGCAACGACCCGCTCCCGTGGTCGAGGACGAGGACCAGGGCGCGGAGGGGAATGAGGAAGAGGAAAGTGTCATTACTCCGACTTCCCGGCCCTCCATCCATCCATCCATCCATCCATCCGGCTCGCTCGCTGCCCGCCCTCCCTGCCCGCCCGGACGCTTGCCCACGGCCCCCTGACCCGCCCCGAGACTGGGGCCCTTGTCCGGTCGTGGCGGGGACCCCACTGGCTCGGATCGCGACCTCTTTCGCCCTTCTCTCCCTTCTCTCTTCGTCGTGAGGCCTGATCGACGCGCAGGTGACACAGGAGAGGCAGCGCAGGAAAGGGCAGGGACGTTAATGGTTGGTTTCCGCGCTCCCGGGGACGCAGGGCGGCACAGCGCAGGTGAAGAGACGGCGTCGGACTGCGAAACGCGGCGACTGAAACACAGGCTTATACTCCACTCTTTATCACCACGAAACGGCGAAGAGATGGGTCAGGCGCGACGGCACCGGACACCGCAAAGGACTGCCTTTTAACGTGCGCACCACACCTATGCTGCCCTGTATTGAGTTGCTATGCCCTTGTGTTATCATTAGCTCTGTGCCGAGTCGCATGCCATAACCGGCTCTCGCTTTAGTTATCGGCCTCTCTCTTTCTTCTATTTCTCTCTCTCTCTCCCTCCTTCTCCCTCCCCTGTCCCCCTTTCTCTTCCCCCTTTCTCTCTTTCTTCCCTCTCCCCTCTATCTTCCTCTCTTCCCCCTATCCCTCCCTATCTCCCTCCCTCTCTTTCCACCCTCTCTCTCTCTCTCTTCCCCCCCTCCCCCCCCCCCTCTGTCCCATACCGAGCGCCACCTGCCCCTCATCTTCTTCGCAAGCGGGCATCTAACAGCAGGACATGGCAGGGCGATTCCAGCCGGGCCGCGACGCGAGGCATGCCTGGACCCTGTCACTGAGGCTAGTCGCAATGCGGGGGGGGGGGGGGTTTGGAGAGGGGAAGCTGGGGAGGGGGGGAAGCTGGGGAGGGGGGGAAGAGGGATGAGGAGGGGGACAGGGAGGGGGATAGAGAGAGGGATGAGAGAGGGAGGAGGGAGAGAGGGAGGAGAAAGCTGGGGGAGGGGGAGGAGAAGGGAGATGGAAGCTGGGGAGGGAGGGACGGGAGAGGGGACCCTGGGAGGAGGGAGAGGGCAGGAGGGGAAAGTTGGGGGCTTTGAGGGAGGGGAGGGTTTGAGGGAGGGAGGAAGGCAAGCTGGGGAAGGCGGGGGGAAGGAGGTAGGGGAGGGTGACAAGAAGAGAGGAAAGGTAGATTAAATTAAGGAGGTAGTGGGGGGAGGAGGCATGAAAAAAGGGAATTGGGGAAAAGGGGAGAGGGAGAAGCAGAGTAAAGGATGATGGGGAAAAGGAGAGGTTAGAAAGGAAGTGACAAACCGAGCAGAAAGATGAACTGGGGAGCAAAGAGTAATGCAAATGAGAGAGAGAGAGAGAGAGAGAGAGAGAGAGAGAGAGAGAGAGAGAGAGAGAGAGAGAGAGAGAGAGAGAAAGAAAGCTAGAGAGAGAAAGAAAGCGAGAGAGAGAAAGAAAGCTAGAGAGAGAAAGAAAGCTAGAGAGAGAAAGAAAGCTAGAGAGAGAAAGAGAGAGGAGAGGAAATTACAGAAACAAGGAAAAAAGAAAAATTAAAGCGTCAAGCAAGGGAAGACGATATCCCAAAGAAACAAGAGACCAGACGGAAGAAACAGAACAAGAGACAAGAAACAGGAAGAGAACTTGAGAAGGGGAAAGAGACAAGGAGGAGAACGAAGAACCAAAGAACCAAGAGGCAACCAGAGTGACAACAACAACTGGAGTCCTACAGAGCCCACGACTGCAACATGATCGCCATATCCCCCCCGTTTTCTATGCGGTCCTTCCCGGGCGTGGGACAAGGAAGGGGGAGGGGGGACTAGCCTAATTCTCCAACGTGAAACCGAGACGCCTCAGATGAAACATAGTCACGGACTGTTTATTCTATTCGGGTATTAAAAAAGGAAGATAAAACCTGCCAATAGATCGATGGCCAAAAGAACCATAAAAATAAGTAGAAAACGACATGACAAACCTCACCAAGGACGCACACTAACCCCCTAAATACCCCCCCCCCCCACTTAAAGAACAACCTTAAAACTAAACTTAAAAACCTCCGAAGAACTTTCACCATTGACCTCCCCCTCCCCCCTCCCCCCTTCCCCCATTACTCCCCACCTCTCCTCCCCCTTTACCCTCCTTCATTTTCCCCCCTCTCTCCCCAACCCCCCTACCTCCCCTCACCCCCTCCCCCTCCCCCTCACCCCCTTTCCCCCCAATACTAAAAAGTCGCCCTTCAAGACGAGAGCAGCGAGCGATAAGGTTACGAGGAGGAGTCCCGTTGCATTTCAGTTTTGCCGGTTGTATGACGGTGGGAAAAGGCGGATGAGGGGGGGGGGGGGAGCGAGGTGGATGAGGAAAAAGAGGTAAATGGAGAGGACGAGGAAGATGAGGTCGAAGTGGATAAGGAAGACGAAGTGGATGAGGAGGAAGAGGCGAATGAGGTCGATGAGGGTGAGAAGGACGAGGTGGAGTTGGAGGACGAGGTGGATGAGGAACTCAGGATGAGGTAGATGAGGAGGAATAGAAGGACGAGGTGGATGAGCAGATCGAGGCGGATGACGAAGTGGGTGGGGAGGACAGCGAGGTGGATGAGTGAGACGAAGAGGAAAAGAAGGACGAAGTGGGTGAAGAGTGCAAGGAAGATGAGGACGAGGACGAGGACGAAGCAGAGAAGAACAAGGAGGACGAAGAGGACGGGATCGAGGAGGGTGGGTGAAGAGTGCAAGGAAGATGAGGACGAGGACGAAGCAAAGAAGGACGAAGTGGGTGAAGATTGTGAGGAAGATGAGGACGAGGACGAGGACGAAGCAGAGAAGGACAAGGAGGACGAAGAGGACGGGATCGAGGAAATTAGTGGTTAACGAGGACGATGATGAGGTGGGTGAGGAAAACGAAGTGGACGAAGACGAGGAAAGCGACGAGGACGAAGCGGACGAGGAGGGGGTTCCTGATCTGGAAAAGTTCTACGTTCTACTTCCATACGCAGAAAGAGTATACACGAGACCCCGAAACACCTCAAAACAAGAGAAGCTGTCCCTCCATTGATGACCTCTCTACGTAGAAAAGAGAGGCGAGAAGAGAGAGAGAGAATATCTTTAAAACACAAAAAATGTAATTGCTTCTACGTAGAAAAGATAGGCGCGAGTGAACACAACTTCAAAAAAAGCAAGAAATGTAATTGCTTCGTGAAGTTATTAGTTCTCGTCTACATCTTCTCAAGTTTTGTTCCAGCGAACTCTGGAGAATTCTGCTTCTGTCTGGCTCAACATGTTCTCTCGATTTTCGTCTCTTTCTCTCCATCTCTCTTGATTGCCACTTCTTTTCCGGTTCATCTGCTTTGCGTCTCCTTTCATTTTCATCTTTATCTTTCGTTTCTGTTCCTCTGGCACATTTCTGAAACTTCCCTTCTTATCCCTCATTCCCTCCTTTCATCTATCCCTCCCTACTCCCTACCTTATTTATCTGTTCCACCCTTCTTCTCTGTAACTCATTTCTATTTACTCCCTTCCTTTATACCATCCTTCCTCCCTTCTCATTTCTCTCCCCTTCCTTTTTCTTCCTTCCCATCCTTCTTCCCTTCTCATTCCTCTCCTTCTCCTTTCTCTTCCCTCCCATCCCCCTCTTTCTCCCTTCTCCTCCCTATCCTTACTCCTTCCTCATTCCTCTTCCTCTCCCTTCTCCCTCCCATCCTTCCTCCCTTCTCATTCCCCTCCCTCTCCCCTCTCTTCCGCCCCACAGGAGTGCCACGGCAGGGCCAAAAGGTGGCACTCTAGGCATTTCCTCCTGGCCCTCTTGGCTTCCACGCCCCTGGCACCCGATCCATCATGGAAAGGGAGCTGGAGAGGCGAAAACAAGGGAAATGACGTCATCTACGAATAATAAGTGATAATACGTGATAAACGAAAAGAGCTTTTAAGAAGTGGGGAGAAAAGGCGATTGCCACCGCTAAATACTCCATTTTTTAATAAATTCGTTTTTCCATCTTTTCCTCTCCCTCTTCTCCTCTTCATCAACTTATCTATATCTGCAAAGAGGGAGGGAGGGAGGGGGAGACAGGAAGGGAGGGGCGAAGGGAAGGAGAGAAGAAGGAAGGGGCGAGAGAGGAAGGAAACGAAGGAGGGAGGAATGGATGAAGGGAAGGAGAAAGACACACATACAAGAAGACTGGGACAGTGGGACACACACACACACACAGAGAGAGAGAGAGAGAGAGAGAGAGAGAGAGAGAGAGAGAGAGAGAGAGAGAGAGAGAGAGAGAGAGAGGGAGAGAGAGAGGAGATATGAGGGGGGCAGTAGTTCGATAATGAAAGAAAGAGCAAAGGCTGGTGGAAAAGAGAGTGAAGGCTAGAGAGCAAGGGCGACCGAGAGAAAGAACATAGCAAGAGCATGGAGAGCAATCGAACAAGTGAGTGAAAGTGAGCGAACAGTGAGTGCATGAATGAGTGAGTGAGTGAGTGAATGAGAAGAGAGAGAGAGAGAAGAGAGAGAGAGAGAGAGAGAGAGAGAGAGAGAGTGAGAAATTATTGGTGGTGAGTGAGTGAGTGAGAGAGAGAGAGAGAGAGAGAGAGAGAGAGAGAGAGAAGAGAGAGAGAGAGAGAGAGAGAGAGAGTGATATGTGATGTTATTGTGAGTGAATGAGTGATTGGGTGAATGAGCGAGCGAGCGAGCTAACAAGACCCAAAACACGAACCGAGTGAGCGAGCGAGAGCGAGGACGAACAACGCCCCCCTCCTCCCTCCAACCCCCCCAACCCCTCAACTCCCCCCCCCCCAAAAAAAAAAAAAAAAAACAGACACGAAAACTATGACTGTCATGCGGAGCGAGAGCCAGAGAAAGCGAGAGGCGAGCGAACGTAAGAAATGCCAGGCGCGGGAGG
>NC_091561.1:38371077-38386248 GCF_042767895.1 Penaeus vannamei
AAAGAAAGGAAAAGAAAGTGAACAAATAAAAAAGGAAATGGAAAAGAAGGGAAAGAAAGATGGGATAAAGGATGGAAAGGAAGAGAGAGGGATGAGGGAGATAAAGGGAGGGAAAGGAGGGAGGGAGGAAGGAACAAAGGGAAAGAAAACACGATAATGTGAGAAATAAAATATAGAGAAAGGAGCAATACCGAGAAACAAACGAACAAGAAGCGAAGACGATGAAAGCAAAAGAATCAGAATAAGCGAAAATAAAATTTAAAAAATTTAATACATATACAAATATGTAATTCAAATATATAGATAGATAAATATATAGATATAGATATATACATATATAAATATATATATAAATATACATAAATATATATACACATATACATACATACATACATATTGAATATTGAATAGTAAGTTGAAGAAAAAAAATCTCGCATGAATAAGACAAAGAAATAAAGTGGCAACAGTCGCAACTAAAGTAATTATCATAATGATGATAAAAATTATATGACAACAAGATTAATAATAAATGCAATACTAATATCTACAATACCAAAGAAATATAATGATATCAATCCTAACACTAATGCTAATGCAAAATAACGATAATGATGAAGCAATTGTAATACTAACGCTAGTAATAATAATAATAATAATAATAATAATAATAATAATAATAATAATAATAATAATAATAATAATAATAATAATAATAATAATAATAATTAAAGGATTATAAAAATAATGATGATGATAAGAAAAAATATTCTAAGAACAATAACAAGAACAATAACATGCTGGTCAATTTTTGGAATAAAAGGGGCGGAGTCTACAGCAGTGGGCGTGGCTAAGTGGGAGGAGGCCCACGCAAGGGGACGAATGAAGAACATTACGAGAACAGGGAGTGAACGAGGAAGGAAAAGACGATAAGGAAGAATAATGAGGGAAGTAGATAAGGACTGACTGTATAAGAAGAAAGAATGGGAGTGGGAGGAGTGATAAGGAGAGAGAGAGAGAGAGAGAGAGAGAGAGAAGAGAGAGAGAGAGAGAGAGAGAGAGAAGAGAGAGAGAGAAAGAAAGAGACTGAGACAGAGAGAGAGAGAGAGAGAGAGAGAGAGAGAGAGAGAGAGAGAGAGAGAGAGAGAGAGAGAGAGAGAGAGAAATAAAAGAAGAAAGAGCAAGAAGAGAAAGAGAGAGAAGAGAGCGCGAAGCAAACCGGAGGAGAGAGAGCGCAGGAGGAGAAAAGGAAAACTCAACTCACTCTTCCCAAGATATATTACTCCCATAACATTTGTCTCGTGTTCGTTCGTCTAGCAGAAAGTATCTCCCCCTTCACTACCCCCACCCCTGCCCTCACTCCCACAGCCCCTCCTCCACTCACTCTCCCACAGCCCTCCTCTCCACCCCCTCCCTCTCCACTCCCCCCCACCCCCCTACTACCTTCCCCTACAGCCTTCACTCCCACAGGCTCCCCCTGCCCTCTCCAGCTCTCCCTAAAGCCCCTACCTGGCTACATCTACCTCCAGCCCCCACTCCCACAGCTGTCCCCTCCGGCCCCCAGCTCCCACAGCCCTCCTCCAGCTCTCCCAACCCCACTCCTCCTCCAGCGCCCTCCCCCTGTACCCCACTCCCACAGCTCCCTCCCCCTCCCAACTCTACGAAACCCCCTCACCGGCCCTACCTCCCTCCAGCCCCCACTCCCACACACACCCCTTCCCTCCAGCCCACAACCCCCACCCCACTCCAGCCCTCCCCTCCAGCCCTCCTGCTACCCCACTCCCCCGTCCCCCCACCCTACCCCCTCCAGCTCTCCCAAACCCCTCCCGAATTCGAGGTAGAGCCGCACACCATAAGCATCCGCCGGGTATATTTTCCGTTCGCCAGTGGGTAGTCCGTGCTCCATAGATTTGAACCCCGAACGCCATTCAGCCCCGCACGAACTATTTTATCTATATGAAAGTGATTGGCGGTATTACAACTATTTCATCCATCTGAAAGTGAATGACGGTATAACAAAATACAAGTCACGTTTAAAGCTCTGCACTTCACGTTGTAAGATCATACCCATGTTAGACCATGTCATATACGAAGAGAGGTTAATGGCCTTTGCCAGAAAGTCAACCGCAAGATCTATCTAAGTACACTTATATAGGCCTCGGTCAAGCGGATAGCGTCGCCAGCTTCCGGTACGCCGACTCAGCGTCAACTGCGCACGCCATACGCCAGCACGTGGTAGGACGGGACATTTCAGGCTTTGCGTAGGCCGTCGTAGGGAAAAAGCCGAAGCCCGTCCGTCGTATAAATACTTCAGTGTGGTCCCCCCACCTCCCCCTTCACAGCTCTCCTACACCCCCGAAGCTCCTCTGTCCCCCACCCCGCCTCTACGTCCCCACACCGTTAGAGCTCTCCCCAACCTCCCCCTTCACAGCTCTCCTACACCCTCAGAGCTCCTCTACCCCACCCTCTACGACCCCACACCGTTAGAAGAGCTACTCCCCAACCTCCCCCCTTCACACCCCTACTCGTCCACCCACCCCCACCCCCTCTCTACGCCCCCATAGTTGGGGCTCTCCCCAGCCTCCTTCTGGCTCTCCCACACCCTCAGAGCTCCTCTACCCCACCCTCTACGACCCCACACCGTTAGAGCTCTCCCCAACCTCCCCCTTCACAGCTCTCCCACACCCTCAGAGCTCCTCTACCCCACCCTCTACGACCCCACACCGTTAGAGCTCTCCCCTACCTCCCCCCACTCCCTCACCCCCCTACTCGTCCACCCACCCCACATACTGGACGTCCGACATGTTGCAGCTGCATAGATAAATAACCTCTGCTGCACTGGACAATAAGCATTAGAATTTTAAAAAATAAACTAATGATACATAAATCTCTAAAGCTAGGATTCAGATGTGGGGGGAGGGGTAGGGGGGATTAGGGAGGAGGGGAGGAAGGAGGTAGGGGGAAGGGGAGGAAACTGCAGGACAATGAATAAATTTGGCAAAATTTACCGCAAAGCAGCCAAATCTGCAGTGAGCAAAACTAGCAAAAGACGCACAAAAGTGAACACTAAAAAAGAACGTAAATAAAAAGTAAAATGAACAACAACCAAAAAAACATCGATATTCATGCTAAGACGCCAAGGGACGTACGCATTCCGTCGCGATCAAAACAACAACAAAGGTCAAGATGGGGGAAGAAAATGCAACAATGAAACTATATTTAAACGCTGACGCCAGATGACACCTGTTCGAAGGGGGTTCATTTCCCAGTTGTTCAAAAGCGGAGGTTGGAGGGAGAGGGAGGGAGGGAGGGAGAGAGAGGGAGGGAGGGAGGGAGAGAGAGGGAGAGGGAGAGAGGGAGGGAGGGAGACAGAGACAGGGACAGGGAGGGAGGGAGACAGAGAGTGGGAGAGAGTGGAACGGAAGGCGATGGAGGGAGGAGAGGAAGGAGGAAGGGATGGAGAGAGGGAAGAGAGGAGGAAGGGATGGAGGGAGAGGAGGAGGGAGGGAGAGGAGAGGGAGAGGGAGGGGGAGGGGGAGAGGGAGGGAGGGATGGAGGAGGGAGAGGGAGAGAGAGAGGGAGAGAGAGAGCAGAGAGAGAGAGAGAGAGAGAGAGAGAGAGAGAGAGAGAGAGAGAGAGAGAGAGAGAGAGAGAGAGAGAGAGATAAAACAAGAGAGAGAGAGATAAAACAAGAGAGAGAGAGATTGAGACAAGCAGAGAAAGAGATAAACCGAAACAAATAGACAAACACAGACATAAAACAACAAGAAAAAAAAACGAAAAAGACAGAGAGAGAGAAAAAGGGGGTCCCCACCCACCCGCCCACCCCGCCCCACCCTCTCAGCATAAGCCCCCGCATAATCTCTTCATATCATGTTTATTGAGACAGAACAGGACCCTCGACCGTGGCAATGGCTGTAACTCTATCTTGTTAACCGTTGTATTAAAACCTGCTTCCAGCTTTTCTCTTCTTTTGTCCTCTTTTTATATAATTTCTTCTCTTCTATCATTTTTTTTTCTCGTCTCTCTTTTTTGTAAGTAATTGGAATACGAAGTGCACTTACAATAGATTATATGATAATGTGAAGTCTTTAAGTAAAGTAAAAGGCTGATTTTTTTTTCTTTTTCTTTTTTGCCCATGTCGATGTTATGAATGACAGAGATAGGAACATCTGCAATAAATAGGAACAATAACAATGAAAGGGGAGTACAGGGATGCGGATGAAGAGTCGGGAAAGTGAAAGCGAAAAGGGGAAAGAAAACAAAAAAATTAAGGAAAAATGAAAGAGGGAGAGGGAGACAAAAAGAGGAGAGAGAGAGAGAGAGAGAGAGAGAGAGAGAGAGAGAGAGAGAGAGAGAGAGAGAGAGAGAGAGAGAGAGAGAGAGAGAGAGAGAGAGAGAGAGAGAGAGAGGAGATAGAAAAGGAGAGAGAGGAGATAGAAAAGGGAGAGAGAAGAGATAGAAAAGGAGAGAAGAAGAAAGAAATGAAAAAGAGAGAAGAGATAGAAAAGGAGAGAGAAGAGATAGAAAAGGAGAGAGAAAGAGATTAACAGATAAACAGATAAACAGATAAAGAGAGAAAGACAAAAAGAGAGAGATAAAGAGATAGAGATAGAGACAGACAGAGAAATAGAGAGAGAGAAAGAGATAGAAATAGAGACAGACAGAGAAATAGAGGGAGAGAAAGAGAATGACTGACATCCCCAGCCCTGCAATCGATTGCAATCATGCAAATCACGTTCATTGTGTGACAGATTGCAGGCGCCGTGCGTGCACATGGGGGTCGCAGCTGCCTCAAGACATCGGCCCGCGACTCATTCCCACAGCACAGTCGCAGCCCTAGATGAACCACCTCGTCAGAACCGCCGTAGGAGAATCACCTCAAATGGCCTCGTAAGAACCACCTCGTCAGGAAAATCACCTCGACTGACCAGGCACTCGTAGGAACCGCCTTCGTCGGAAGGACCAGGCCCCCAGTCAGGGCCGCCCAATAGGAAAATCACCTCGACTGACCTCGTAGAACCGCCTCGTCAGAACCATTTCGTCAGAACCGCCGTAGGAAAATCACCTCGACTGACCTCGTAGAACCGCCATGCAAGAACCATCTCGTCAGATCCGTTGTAGGAAAATCACCTCGACTGACCTCGTCATGCAAGAACCACTTCGTAAGAACCGCGGTAGGAGAATCACCTCGACTGACCTCGTAGAACCGCCATGCAAGAACCACTTCAGAAAAAAAACTCTCGTAAGAACTGCCTCCTAGAACCACACCTCGCAAGGACCGCATAGGAAGAACCATCTCGTATGCACCGCAGAAGTAGAATTACCTCTTAAAACCGATCACCAGAACCCCCCCCCCCCCTTCCCCTTGACAGAACCACCTCCCCGTGGATCCTCTCATCAAAACCAACCGAAGAGAACCGCTTAGCAAGAACAAGCAGAATGACTTCACGATTACCGAGAACCTCCTTCGCAGAACCGCCTCCCAATATTTAGAACCATCTACGAGAACCGGTTCTATAAATAACCATCCTTTTATTACACAAGAACCCTCTTGGTAGAGGCCCTTGCTAAGAATGATTCCCTCCCCGAGATAAGAACCTCATGGGGATTAAAAAGAACCTCATGGGGATTAAAAAGAACCTCATGGGGATTAAAAAGAACCTCATGGGGATTAAAAAGAACCTCATGGGGATTAAAAAGAACCTCATGGGGATTAAAAGGAACCTCATGGGGATTAAAAAGAACCTCATGGGGCTTATGCAAACAGCCTCACGGGGTTTTATATGGAGGACTTTACGGAGAAGCTCAATGGGGTTTATACGGAGAACCTCACGGGGTTTATGCAGAAAACCTCATGAGGGATTAAATAAGAACCTCTTGGGGATTAAAAAGAACACTCATGAAGGTTAATACGGAAAGAACCTCATAGGGATTAAACGAACCCTCATGGGGGGATTAAACGGAGAACCTCTCATGGGGCTTATGCAAACAGCCTCACAGGGTTTTATATGGAGGACTTCACGGAGAACCTCACGGGGTTTATGCAAAAAAAACTCATGGGGTTTAAACGGAGAACCTCATAGGGTTTATACGGAGAACCTCATAGGGTTTATATGGAAAACCTCAAAGGGATTTACAAGTCGAACCTCACGGAGTCCACACGGAGAACCTCATGGAATTTGCATAGATAAAGAACCTCATGGGACCTGCAACGAGAAACACCCAACACCCCTTATGAGCGACGTCCTCGGGGGGGAAGAGAGCCCGGGCGTGGCTTCCCCTTCAGCGCTCGTTGCAACGACTCTGCAACACCACCTCTCCGCGCCTTTGAAGCAACGCTCGCCACCCCGCTGCCGTGCAATATCTGCAACAAAATTCCCTCTCTCCTCCGCAACACCCTCGCGCCAGAAATTTCCCAACACTTCTCACGCCGCCCCCCCCCCAACAGCTTAGCAACACCTCTGCAACTCCTATCAACACCTTTGCAACGTCCCTGCAACACCCCTGCAACAACCTCGCGTCTCAGATTCAATGAATCACTTTGCATGTTAAGTCTCTTAGCATCTCTCTCGCTTACTCAGCCGGAACCAAGTTTAAATTGTTTCCAGATATACAAGGAGTGACTTCGGAGGGAAGGAAGGAGGGAGGGAAGGAGGGAGGGAGGGAGGGAGGGAGGGAGGGAGGAAGGGAGGGAGAGAGGGAGGGAGGGAGGGAGAGGAGGAAGGAAAGGAGGGAGGAAGGAAGGGAGGGAGGAGGAGGGAGGGAGGGAGGGGAGGGAGGAGGGGAGGCATGAGGGGAAGGGATGGTAAGGAAGTGGGGGAGGAGGGGAGAGAGGGAAGGAAGGAGAGAGGGAAGGAAGGAGTGGTAGGGGAGTAGGAAAGGTGGCGAGAGTAGGAGAAGAGGATAGTGGGAAGAGGGGAGGAGGGAGGGAGGGAGGCATGAGGAGGGAGAAGGAGGGGGAAGGTTGAAGGGAGAGTAGAAGAGGTCCATTGTGGGAAGAGGGGGAGGAGGGAGAAGGAAGGAAGAAGGAAGAAGGTAAGAGGAGGGGAAGGAGGGGGAGGGAGGGTAGATGAGAAGGTGGGAGGGAGGATGGGAAAGAAGGAGGAGGGAGGGAAAGAGAGAGGGAAGGAGAAGAGGAGGGAGGCAAGAGGGGAAGGGGGAGAAGGAGGAGGAAGGAGGGAAGGTAGGAAGAGGGGAGGTAGGGAGGAGGAAGAGGGGTGGAGAAGAGGAAGAAGAGAGGAGGGAAGGAAAGAGAGAAGAGGAAGGCAGGGGTGGGTGGAAACGAAACGAAAGAGAGAAGAGGAAGGCAGGGGTGGGTGGAAACGAAACGAAAGAGAGAGAGAGAGAGAGAGAGAGAGAGAGAGGGGGAGGGGGGCGGGTTAGGGAAGGGGAGAGTGAGATTCAGAGTGGGAGTCAGAGTGAGAGCGGAGAGAGTGAAGCAAGCAAATGGATCGGATAGGAGGGAAAAGTAAGGATGAGAGGAGAGGGCGATAAGTGCGACGGATAAAAAGGATAAAGAGAAGGTAAGGATTTCCAGGAAAAGAGTAGAAAAAAACATGACTTCTAAAACTTGATGAAGAGGAATCGCGAAAACTGTTATTTGTAACAACTACAAACATTAGGTAACAAATACTAACATCAGTAACGTGGCAACTACTAACATAAGTAACATGACAACTGCTAACATTTCGTAACATGACACCTGCTAACATTTGGTAACATGGCTACTAACATTAGATAAGAAATACTAATATCAGTAACATGGCAACTACTAACGCTAGGTAACATGACAACCACCAACATTAAGAAACATAACAACTACTAATATAAGTAACATTACACCTACTAATGTTAGTAACATAACACATACTAACATCAAGTAACACAACTGATATCAGTAACATCAGTAACATGACAACTACTAACATTACTAACATTACCTGTACAATTACTAGTAAGAGTAATTGTAGCCCTAACGGCACCAACGGCAATGAATAAAAAAAAAATTCAAGTAGACACGTAATTAATCAAAAATGAATAAATAAATAACAATTCTACTCTTGCAAATCACGACCACACTTCTTTTTTGTCTGTCGTTCCTTTCATTCTTTCTTTCTTTCTGTCTTTATTTTTTTTCATTATTTTTCATATTTTTTTCTTCCTTTCTTTTTCATTTTTCCCTTAATTTCTTTTTTTTTCATCTTTTCTTTTTTTTTCCTTCCTTCTTTCTCCTTTATTTCTTTTCCCTTTCCTTTCTTCATTTCTTTCCTCTTCCTTCCTTTCTTTTCCATTTTCCCTTTTCCTTTCTTTCTTTTCCATTCTCCCTTTTCCTTTCTTTCTTTCTCTTTACCCATATTACCAAACCCGCCCGAAACGCGACAGATTCCGGATCCACGGCCGGGGGTCGCTCAGCCACCGGTAGGGCTTACGGGCGCGCGTCAACATGATTTAAGGCGCAAAACATATGTTGTCCCGTCATGAGGACCGTGTGGGAAGCTTCACAGGTAGTACAGCGCTGTGTCAAGTTATGGTGATGGTGATGATGATGATGGTGATGACAATAAAAATGGTATTAACAGAAAATAATAATAATAATAATAATAATAATAATAAAATAATAACGATGATGGCGATGATGATGATGATGATGACAATAAGTATTATATCAATAGAAATAATAATAATAATAATAATAATAATAATAATAATAATAATAATAATAATAATAATAATAATAATGATGGCGGCGATGATGATGATGATGACAATAAAAATTATAGAAAGAGAAAATCAAAATAATGATGACGATGATGATGATGATGATGATGATGATAATGACGACGACGACGATAACTATAATAATTGTATTAACGATAATGAAAGTGAAAATGATAGTAAGAAAACGATAGTAATACTAATACTAATAACATCAATAATATCAATAATATTAATAGCGATAACAATAGCAATTACAACAACACCAATAACAATAACAATAATAACAGTACACAAATAAATGAATAATCAAAAATATAAATCCACAAGATTCATTCACATCAACCACAAAATATAACACTCCAATAACACTCCAATAAAATGAACGACACTTGATAAATCGGCCCGGAATCGACAGCCAAATGCCCCGCGAATCAACAAAATAAATTGATAAGCAGATAAATAAATCCTTTAGATTCCCACGACGTTAAAATGAAGTCATAAACATCATCGGATTTCTTTGACGTCGATGTCACTAGGGGTGGGGTGGGGGTGGAGGAGGGAGGTGGAGGTGGTGGAGGAGGAGGAAGAGGAGGAGGGAGAGAGGAAGGGAGAGGAGAGAGGAGAGAGAGGGAGGAGAGAGGAGAGAGAGGAGGAGGAGGAGGAAAGAGGAGGAGGAGGAGGAGGAGGGAGGAGGGGTGGAGGAGGGAGGAGGAGGAGGGAGGGTGAGGAGGAGGAGAGGGAGGAGGGAGGGAGGGAGGAGGAGGAGGAGGAGGAGGAGGAGGAGGAGGAGGAGGAGGAGGAGGAGGAGGGGGAGGAGGAAGAGGAAGAAAGGGGGAAGAGGAGGAGGAGGAGGAGGAGGAGGGGCATATTCTATTTTCTTTCACTCCCCTCTTCTACGTCACACTTCCCTCTTCCCTCCGTGCCTTGCCTCCCTTCCTCTTCTCCTTTCCCACCTCCACCTCCCTTTTCCCCTCGATCCCTCCTTTCCCACCCTCCCACTCCCTTTCCCCCCTTCCCAGCCTCCCTCAGCATCCCTCCTCCCACTCCCCTTCCCACCCTCCTTCTCCTTTCCCCCATCCTCCCCTTCCACTCCCCACAATCCCAAACACCCTCCCACTCCCTCTTCCACTCCCCCTTCCCTCCCTTTCATCTCCCTCTCGACATTCCACCCCTTCCTCTCCTCCATCTCCCCTATCCCTCCCTTCCCTCCCCTCCCCACCCCACCCCCTCCTTCCCACCCTCCCATCTCCACTCCCTCCCCCTTCCTCTCCTCCTCAGACATTTCCACCCCTTCCCTCCCCCTCTCCTTCCCACCCTTCCACTCCCCCACCCACCCCCTCCTCATCCCTCCTTCCCACCCCACCCACCTCTCCCTCCTTCCCAACCCACCCCACCCCATCCTCCACACTCCTTCCCACTTCCTCATCTCCACCCTCCCTCTCCCACACACTTTCCCCATTCCACCCACTCCTTCCCCATCTCCCTCCTTTCCCCCATCCCACCCTCCCTCCCACCTCCTCCCTCTTCCCCTCCTCTCTCCCTTCCTCCTCCTTTCATTCCCTCCACTTCCCTCTCCCTCTCGACATTCCATCCCGCCATAAGTTCATCAGGCCCTGACACACGAGATCCGCCACGCGCTGCCCGGGCTCATGAGGGGCATCCGGGGGCTTCGTGTCCACTTGATTGGCCTCTGCCCCGGCCCGGACACCGATGCCCAGGGGGGGGGGGGGAGGTGAAGAGAGGGAGGAATGATGGGAGCACAGAGGGAGAAAGGGAGGCCGGGAGAGGGGGAGAGGGATAGAGGGTGGAAGGGAGGGGGATAGAGAGAGGGAGGAATGATGGGATGATAATGGGAGCACAGAGTGAGAAAGGGAGAAAGGGAGAGAGGGAGGGGGAGGAAGGGAAGAGGGAGGAGTGATGGGATGATAATGGGAGCATAGAGGGAGAGGAGGGAGGCCGGGAGAGAGGGGAGAGGGATAGAAAGTGTGGAAGGGAGGAGACGAGAAGGGAGGGGGATAAAGAGAGGGAGGAATGATGGGATGATGTGAGGAAGGGAGAGAAATAGAGGGTGGAAGGGAGGGAGGGAGAAAAGGAGGAGAGAGGGAGAAAGGGAGGGAGCGAGATGGAGCGATAGAGGATAAAGGGAGAAGGGGAAAAGAGAGAAAGGGAGGGAAGGAATAATGGTATAAGGGAGGGAAGGAGCGGAGAGAATGGAGATGAGAAGAGACATAGGAAGAGTGAGGAAATGAGGTACCAAAAGGGGGGAGGCCATTGACTGAAGGGAGAAGGAAGATGTGGCAGGGAGAGAGAGCGAAAGAGTAAGGGGAGATAAAGGGTAAATGAAGCTCACATGGAAAATATATTAGACAGACAGAAAGCAGGAGAAAAGGAAAGAGAAAGACATTAATAATGCATATATAAAATGAAATAAAAATACAAAAATAAAAAACGTACAAAAGACAAAAGCGGAGAAAACGCGAGAGACTGAACAGACGAAGAGACGAAAACAAGAGAAAATAAAGAGTAAGAACGAGAGAAAGAACACGATATAACGAGGCCTTACTCTAACATCACAAAGACGACTCAAAACAACCAACAAATTGAGCAAAAAATCAAAATTACAAAAAATGAAAAAAATAAAAATAAAAATAAATCATACAAGGTGCCTTAACCCCCCCCCCTGCCCCCGTCGAATCTAACCCCTTTGGAAAGGTTTTAGTACATCGGTTAGCGTTGTTTAACACGCACACACACACGCGCACACGCACACGCACACACACACACACACACACACACACACACAAACACACATATATACATATATATATAATTATACACCGAATTAGCTCATTCATTTCGGTAAACATTTTCACACATTTACATATCCATCGTCCCAAAAAGTTGGGCCAATTTTCTTTATTATCTAAGTTGTCATGTCATTTTATTATATGAGATCGTAAAAAGTTCATTTTATTACGATCCTTCTCTTATTTAAGGACGCAAATAAAAGTTTTCATTACCCTCACATTGCATTTCTATTCAATTACTCATTGTGTCATTTCTAAACCACATTTATGTCTACTTTTTGAGTGTTTCTGAAGTTAGATAATTTCAAATCGGTCAATCAAATTAAATCGGTAAACTGCCCAATGAACAAACAAACAAATGCATCAATCCAATCCATACACGTATATATATATATTTTTTTAATTACATACGTACCTAAAAAAAATCACATAGGTACCTAAGAACAAATTCAAATTCAAAGAAGAAAAAATCCCAAATCACCAAGTTAAAAAATTCAAACCAAAGAACAAACACATAAATCAATTAAAAAACATTAAAAAAACATGAACAAACACACGAACCGAAATAAATAAATAAACAAATAAATAAAAAGAAGATACCCAAAAGAAGAAAAATCCCAAATCACCAAGTTAAAAAATTCAAACCAAAGAACAAACACATAAATCACAAAAAAAACACGAACAAACGCACGAACCGACAACAAAAACTCCAAAGTCACGACCTCGATCTAAATCCCGACCGCTGTGCACCGCCGTCCATCCTCCCACCCACCCACCCCACCCCACCCCGTTCCTCACCCCACCCCAACCTCACCCCCAGCCTGTCCTGCTTGCCTGCAGCCACCCCCTCAGCTCCCATCAACGCTCGGCCCCCTCTGTTGTCATTGCACAGATACGGGCGCCGACGAGATCTTCCTGGGCGAACGTCACAGCTCTGCAGGGATTGGAAAGGCAACGAGCTGAGCAAGATTTCGAATTCTTAGAAAAAGACCGAGTGACAGTCCCCCCAAAAATAGGGGGAGGGGAGGGAGAGGAAGGGAGGGAGGGTGAGGAGAGGAGGGAAGGGAGGGGAAGAAGGGAGGGGAAGGGGAGGGGGAGGAAGGGAGGGGGGAGAGGGAGAGGAAGGGAGGAGAGGGAGGGAAAGGGAGGGGGGAGGGAGAGGAGAGAAGGAGGGGGAGAACGATGAAGGGAGGAGTAGGGATGGAGAGGATAGGAAGGGAGGGGGATAGGAGAGAAAGGGTGGTTAGAAGGAGGAAGGAAGAAAGGGTAGGATGGAGTGAGGGAAGGGGAAGGAGGGGGGGTGAGAGAGTGAGAGAGAAAGAGAATGAAAGAGAGTAAACGAGAGAGAGAGAGAGAGAAAGAAAGGAGAGAGAGTGAACGAGCGAGCGAGCGAGCGAGAGAGAGAGAGAGAAAGACCGAGAGCCCGAAGCCGAAGGAGGAGAGGGAATTCGCTCCTACACCGAGAGACGGATGCTGCGAAAGAAAAGGATCCAACCTGACAAAGACGAGCGGAAGACATTTTTTTTCTCTCTACAAAAAGAAAACGAAAGAAAAAAATGATCAGAAAAAAGAATAACAAACAGGCCAGTGCAAAAGAATGGGAGCGACATAAAGAAAGATGGAGAGGAATATCAAAGACGCAATCCTTCACTTAGGTCTGCTCCTTCTAACTGCTACGTTAATATTTACTTGTCGATGTAATATGTGCACACACACACACACACACACACACACACACACACACACACACACACACACACACACACACACACACACACACACACACACACACACACACACACACACACACACACATATATATATATATGAAAACCCTTGCAGTTTTGATATCTTTTGAAATGTAAGATAAAATCATCTCTTCTTGATATGGAACCAATAATCCACTATTTCTAATGTCATTTTCCAAGTGAGAATATAGAATTCCGGAGGAAGTAAATACATTGAATAGAACATATATTTTGATCCCCCTACAATAAACCAAAGGCAACATCAACGAAAGCTGCATCTACGAAATCAATCAGGGGCATTATTATTTTCATCATAAACTAAACATATTTCAATTTCCTTGCTCTAACATGTTGTCAGATATCTATATTCAAAATGTTATTATTGTTTATTTTTTGTTTGTTTGTTGTTTTACGTAAAGAAATTCTGGTCTTTCTAAAGAACTCGCATATATGCAGGTGTACACCCTTACAGACAAATACACTCGCACATACAAACCTATGCACATGTACATAATATTTTATGAAAGTAGACGTCTATGCAAGAATCTGAAAATTATCTGTGGTTCCCGCCCATTGTTTTTGGGTATTGAAATGCCAATAAAAACGACACCTTCTATCGATCTAATTCGGGTAATTTTGAGAAATAAATACCCTTTTCACAATGATGTAAACTGTAAGTTGTTTTGTATTGTTTTCTTGTCTTGTTTTCAAAACCAGTGGCATACTGACTACATCCAGTAGATCAGTCGCATTACACGCAACTGTTAACACGCATACATACACACACACATACATACATACATACATACATACATACAAACATACATGAATACACTTATGTAAACATCCATACACACTCACACAAGCATCCGCACAAGTACATATACACACCCATATATACCCATAGACATATAAGGAAACAGATGGGAAAGAAAAGCAAATAAGCGAGAGAGAAGCGCATGGGGGGGATGGGGGGTGGGGGGGCAGCGACCCCTCTCGCCCCTCCATCTCCGGGCCGCCTGATTTGGCAGAGGCTCCTCCCCCTTCCATCCCTTCCTGCCTTTCCCTTGCCCTCCCCTCTTCTTCCTTGCTTACCCCCCTCTTCCTTGCCTTCCCTACTTCTTCCTTGCTCTTCTCCCTTGCCTAATGCTCTTCCGTCTTTCACCCTCTCCCTCCGTTCCATTCTTCCCTCCCCTCTTCTCCCTTCCACTCCATTTCCCTTCTTTCCCTATCCTCTTCTCTCTTGCTTCCTTTCTCCTCTCCCCATCTCTCCCTCCCTTCCTTCCACTCTGGCTTCCCTCTTTCCTCACCCCTCCTCTCCCTCTCCAAGACTCCTCCTCCTCTCCTCTTCCTCCTCCTCTATCCTCCTTGATCCCCATCCCTCCCCCTTCCCTTCCTTAAATCCCATCCCTCCCTCCGGCTGTCCTCCCCTCCCTCCCTTCCTATCCCCTCTCCCTCCCCCTCCCGTTCCCCTCCCTTACACCCCATCCCTCCCCTCCCATCCTTCCCCTTCCTTCCCCATCTTCACCCCTTCCTCTCCGCTACCTCCCACCCACCCCCACCCTCGCCCCCCCCACCCGCGAGCCTCAGTAGCCCCACGGACAATACTTGGCACCCTGACGCCCACGCCCCCGACGCTGGCACCGCCGCTTGGCTGCCGTCGTCACAGATCGCACACACACGCACACTCGGGCAGACACATTCACACATTCATTTTAGCATACACACACGCACGCACGCACGCACGCATACACATATGGACAATCACATACATAAACACGCACACACACACACATACACTAACACAAGCACACACACACAAATTTAGATAGATGGATTGATAAATGGATAATAGATATATAGACAGATAGATACATAGATAGCTAATGAGAGAGGGG